>NW_027258177.1:90000-98612 GCF_045791955.1 Oncorhynchus clarkii lewisi | reverse complement strand
ACCAGTACTGCTTACCTGAGATGACATCGTCAATACAGCCCAGTACTGTTAACCTGAGATGACATCGTCAATACAGCCCAGTACTGTTAACCTGAGATGACATCGTCAATACAGCCCAGTACTGCTAACCTGAGATGACATCATCAATACAGCCCAGTACTGCTAACCTGAGATGACATCATCAATACAGACCAGTACTGCTAACCTGAGATGACATCGTCAATACAGACCAGTACTGCTTACCTGAGATGACATCGTCAATACAGCCCAGTACTGCTTACCTGAGATGACATCATCAATACAGCCCAGTACTGCTTACCTGAGATGACATCGTCAATACAGCCCAGTACTGCTAACCTGAGATGACATCATCAATACAGCCCAGTACTGCTTACCTGAGATGACATCGTCAATACAGCCCAGTACTGCTTACCTGAGATGACTTTATCAATACAGCCCAGTACTGCTTACCTGAGATGACATAGTCAATACAGCCCAGTACTGCTTACCTGAGATGACATAGTCAATACAGCCCAGTACTGCTTACCTGAGATGACATCGTCAATACAGCCCAGTACTGTTAACCTGAGATGACATCGTCAATACAGCCCAGTACTGCTTACCTGAGATGACATCGTCAATACAGACCAGTATTGCTTACCTGAGATGACATCATCAATACAGCCCAGTACTGCTTACCTGAAATGACATCATCAATACAGCCCAGTACTGCTAACCTGAGATGACATCATCAATACAGCCCAGTATTGCTTACCTGAGATGACTTTATCAATACAGCCCAGTACTGCTTACCTGAGATGACATCGTCAATACAGCCCAGTACTGCTAACCTGAGATGACATCGTCAATACAGCCCAGTACTGCTTACCTGAGATGACATCGTCAATACAGCCCAGTACTGTTAACCTGAGATGACATCGTCAATACAGCCCAGTACTGCTAACCTGAGATGACATCATCAATACAGCCCAGTACTGCTTACCTGAGATGACATCATCAATACAGCCCAGTACTGCTTACCTGAGATGACATCGTCAATACAGACCAGTACTGCTTACCTGAGATGACATCGTCAATACAGCCCAGTACTGTTAACCTGAGATGACATCATCAATACAGACCAGTATTGCTTACCTGAGATGACATCATCAATACAGCCCAGTACTGTTAACCTGAGATGACATCGTCAATACAGCCCAGTACTGCTAACCTGAGATGACATCGTCAATACAGCCCAGTACTGCTTACCTGAGATGACATCATCAATACAGACCAGTACTGCTTACCTGAGATGACATCATCAATACAGCCCAGTACTGCTTACCTGAGATGACATAGTCAATACAGCCCAGTACTGTTAACCTGAGATGACATCGTCAATACAGCCCAGTACTGCTAACCTGAGATGACATCATCAATACAGCCCAGTACTGCTTACCTGAGATGACATCATCAATACAGCCCAGTACTGCTTACCTGAGATGACATCGTCAATACAGACCAGTACTGCTTACCTGAGATGACATCATCAATACAGCCCAGTACTGCTTACCTGAAATGACATCATCAATACAGCCCAGTACTGCTAACCTGAGATGACATCGTCAATACAGACCAGTACTGCTTACCTGAGATGACATCATCAATACAGCCCAGTACTGCTAACCTGAGATGACATCATCAATACAGCCCAGTACTGCTTACCTGAGATGACTTTATCAATACAGCCCAGTACTGCTTACCTGAGATGACATAGTCAATACAGCCCAGTACTGCTTACCTGAGATGACATAGTCAATACAGCCCAGTACTGCTTACCTGAGATGACATCATCAATACAGCCCAGTACTGCTTACCTGAGATGACATCATCAATTCAGCCCAGTACTGCTAACCTGAGATGACATCATCAATACAGCCCAGTACTGCTTACCTAAGATGACATCATCAATACAGCCCAGTACTGCTTACCTGAGATGACATCATCAATACAGACCAGTACTGCTTACCTGAGATGACATCGTCAATACAGCCCAGTACTGCTTACCTGAGATGACATCATCAATACAGCCCAGTACTGCTAACCTCAGATGACATCAATACAGACCAGTACTGCTTACCTGAGATGACATCATCAATACAGACCAGTACTGCTAACCTCAGATGACATCATCACACGGTCCTTCTTCGCTTTGACTCCCTGTGCGTCGGAAAAAAGTTGCTTTCAGAACAAATATTTTCGATCGACACATACACACAAATGTGCCTCCATAGCATATACCAATTTACCTGTGAATATCCACACCTCCATACATACGCACAACCGAAGATTCTGCCATACCCTGCCAGCAGGCCCACAAGCGAGCCACTCAGGAGAGCCACTCAGGAGCAGAATGATGACGCGTGGAAGAGGGAAAGGAATGAGATGGGAACAGCAATAACTCCTATCACAGACCAGATTTGCCCTAACCACCAAGCGGTAGCTTGGTACTCCATGTAATAAAGTAACGACTTTTCAAATAAGTTACCTTACACATTATGTTGGCTGGCAATTTGTTAGCTACGATGTCCTTACTCACCACATAGCATATCATTACAGCAGTATGTAGCGGTATGTTATCTAGCTACCTAACGTTAGTAGTTATACATCACACTTGCCAGTATATTAACTATAGGCTATCTAACTACCCAACGTTTATGGACTTGATTATTCCCGTCATTCTTAGCTTAGCTAAATGGTGTAGTCGTTGTGCTTTCTCAATGGACATTCGGGTGCTTTCGTAAATTCGCTCTGGCCGTCTATAGGCTGGACAATAGAAGGAGTCTAAATTCACCGAAGGCTGAGAAAAGAACGCAGGCTAAACTGGAACACTGGCGCGAGCCCAAAACAAATGAATGGAATCGAACGTTTGCAGAGACTGTTTTGGTTGGAGGGACGCTCAGAATTCCATTTAAAAAAATGCACTAAAATAAGGCCTGTTTTTTTCACGATTACTTCAAAACGACGGCAAGCAGCTGGGAAATATGGTCAAATTATGAAACTGGGCTCCGCGGCAGATGAACTATGTCATGTGTCCAGCCTACTATCTACACGGATCTCAGAGCTCATCTGAGAGTACCAGAGTAATTCATTTAGGAGCGCTCAACACCCGTTGAATATGGCCGGTGTCAGTAAACGTTGGGGGAAAAAAAAGTGTGATTAAATTCTTTCCTGCAGGCACAATTAAAGTCACCAACATTCTGGTTAACACCAAAACTGTCTTACCTGCTCTGCTAGGGCGAGTAAAATGGTCAGAGTGGTCTCATTTGTGTCTGGAAGCAGCTCGGCCAATGTTAGCTTGGGTGCTTGACTGCCATTGTAAGGCCAGAACGCTCAAATCAACCCTACTCCTCAGACCGACAAATATATATATTTTTTAATCTAATTTTGATAAACTCCCATATTTATTGGGGGAAATACCACAATGTGCCACCACAGCAGCAAGATGTGTGACCTGTTGCCGCAAGAAAAGGGCAATGAGTGAAGAACAAACACCATTGTAAATTCAACCTATATTTATGTATCAATGCAGACACACGGAACAAACAGAGGAAACAGACAGATAAAGGGGAGGTAATCAATTAACGAGAGAGTTCAGATTGGTCCAATGAGGCGCAGGTGTGCGATACGAAGGGGACAGGTGTATATAAAGAAGGGGACAGGTGTATATAAAGAAGGGGACAGGTGTGTGTAATGAAGGGGACAGGTGGATATAAAGAAGGGGACAGGTGTATGTAATGAAGGGGACAGGTGTGTGTAATGAATGGGACAGGTGGCTATAAAGAAGGGGACAGGTGTGTGTAATGAAGGGGACAGGTGGATATAAAGAAGGGGACAGGTGTGTGTAATGAAGGGGACAGGTGTATATAATGAAGGGGACAGGTGTATATAAAGAAGGGGACAGGTGTGTGTAATGAAGGGGACAGGTGGATATAAAGAAGGGGACAGGTGTATGTAATGCAGGGGACAGGTGTGTGTAATGAATGGGACAGGTGGGTATAAAGAAGGGGACAGGTGTGTGTAATGAAGGGGACAGGTGGATATAAAGAAGGGGACAGGTGTGTGTAATGAAGGGGACAGGTGGATATAAAGAAGGGGACAGGTGTGTGTAATGAAGGGGACAGGTGTGTATAATGAAGGGGACAGGTGTATATAATGAAGGGGACAGGTGTATATAAAGAAGGGGACAGGTGGGTATAAAGAAGGGGACAGGTGTGTGTAATGAAGGGGACAGGTGGATAAAAAGAAGGGGACAGGTGTGTGTAATGAAGGGGACAGGTGGATATAAAGAAGGGGACAGGTGTGTGTAATGAAGGGGACAGGTGTATATAATGAAGGGGACAGGTGTATATAAAGAAGGGGACAGGTGTGTATAATGAATGGGACAGGTGGATATAAAGAAGGGGACAGGTGTGTGTAATGAAGGGGACAGGTGGATATAAAGAAGGGGACAGGTGTGTGTAATGAAGGGGACAGGTGTATATAATGAAGGGGACAGGTGTGTGTAATGAATGGGACAGGTGGATATAAAGAAGGGGACAGGTGAGTATAAAGAAGGGGACAGGTGTGTGTAATGAATGGGACAGGTGGGTATAAAGAAGGGGACAGGTGTGTATAATGAATGGGACAGGTGGATATAAAGAAGGGGACAGGTGTGTGTAAAGAAGGGGACAGGTGGATATAAAGAAGGGGACAGGTGTGTGTAATGAAGGGGACAGGTGTATATAATGAATGGGACAGGTGGGTATAAAGAAGGGGACAGGTGTGTGTAATGAAGGGGACAGGTGGATATAAAGAAGGGGACAGGTGTATATAAAGAAGGGGACAGGTGGGTATAAAGAAGGGGACAGGTGTGTGTAATGAAGGGGATAGGTGGATATAAAGAAGGGGACAGGTGTGTGTAATGAAGGGGACAGGTGTATATAATGAAGGGGACAGGTGTATATAACGAAGGGGACAGGTGTGTATAATGAAGGGGACAGGTGTGTATAATGAAGGGGACAGGTGTGTGTAATGAAGGGGACAGGTGTATATAACGAAGGGGACAGGTGTGTGTAATGAAGGGGACAGGTGTATATAACGAAGGGGACAGGTGTGTCCCAATGAAAACAATGTACTGAGCAAATATCAAATGGGCTTTTTACCAAATTACCGTACAACAGACCATGTATTCACCCTGCACACACTAATTGACAACCAAACAAACCAAAACAAAGGCAAAGTCTTCTCATGCTTTGTTGATTTCAAAAAAGCCTTCGACTCAATTTGGCATGAGGGTCTGCTATACAAATTGATGGAAAGTGGTGTTGGGGGTAAAACATACGACATTATAAAATCCATGTACACAAACAACAAGTGTGCGGTTAAAATTGGCAAAAAACACACATTTCTTCACACAGGGTCGTGGCATGAGACAGGGATGCAGCTTAAGCCCCAACCTCTTCAACATATATATAAACGAATTGACGCTGGCACTAGAAAAGTCTGCAGCACCCGACCTCAACCTACTAGAATCCGAAGTCAAAAGTCTACTGTTTGCTGATGATCTGGTGCTTCTGTCACCAACCAAGGAGGGCCTAAAGCAGCACCTAGATCTTCTGCACAGATTCTGTCAGACCTGGGCCCTGACAGTGAATCTCAGTAAGACCAAAATTATGGTGTTCCAAAAAAGGTCCAGTCGCCAGGACCACAACTACAAATTCCATCCAGACACTGTTGCCCTAGAGCACACAAAAAACTATACATACCTCGGCCTAAACCTCAGCGCCACAGGTAACTTCCACAAAGCTGTGAACGATCTGAGAGACATGGCAAGAAGGGCATACTATGCCATCAAAAGGAACATAAATTTCAACATACCAATTAGGATCTGGCTAAAAATACTTGAATCAGTCATAGAGCCCATTGCCCTTTGTGGTTGTGAGGTTTGGGGTCCGCTCACCAACCAAGACTTCACAAAATGGGACAAACACCAAATTGGGACTCTGCATGCAGAAATCTGCAAAAATATCCTCCGTGTACAACGTAGAACACCAAATAATGCATGCAGAGCAGAATTAGGCCGATACCCACTAATTATCAAAATCCAGAAAAGAGCCGTTAAATTCTACAACCACCTAAAAGGAAGCGATTCCCAAACCTTCCATAACAAAGCACTCACCTACAGAGAGATGAACCTGGAGAAGAGTCCCCTAAGCAAGCTGGACCTGGGGCTCTGTTCACAAACACAAACACACCCCACAGAGCCCCAGGACAACAGCACAATTAGACCCAACCAAATCATGAGAAAACAAAAAGATAATTACTTGACATATTTGAAAGAATTAATAAAAAAACAGAGCAAACTAGAATGCTATTTGACCTTAAACAGAGAGTACACAGTGGCAGAATACCTGACCACTGTGACCGACCCAAACTTATCCTCTTAAAGCTAGGGGGCAGAAATTTCACTTTTGGATAAATAGCGTGCCCAATTTCAACTTCCTGCTACTCATGCCAAGAATATAAGATATGCATATGATTCATATATTTGGATAGAAAACACTCTGAAGCTTCTAAAACTGTTTGAATCATGTCTGTGAGTATAACAGGACTTATGTAGCAGGCAAAACCCCAAGGACTAACTGTTCAGATTTTTTTTCCCCCTCTCTGTTCACTATATTGTCTTTGCCATTGGATATTTAATAGAAACACATTTTCACTTCCTACCGCTTCCACACGATGTCGCCAGTCTTTGGAATATGGTTGAAGTTTTTCCTTTGTTCTATGAAGAAGTAGGCCAACTCGGAAATGGGGACACTTTTGTGAGTTGCGCAAGACGTGAACAGCAGTGCTGGTTTGTTTTCATTCCTGTATTGAATACAGATTGCGCATCTACAATTTGATCGATTATTAACGTTTAAAAATACCTAACGTTGTATTACAAAAGTAGTTTGAAATATTTTGGCAAAGTTTATAGGCAACTTTTGAAATATTTTGTAGTGACGTTGCGTTTTTGTAAGCTGTCTTTTTCTGGATCAAACGCGCTTTATAAATGGAAATTTTGGATATATATGGACAGAATTAATCGAACAAAAGGACCAATTGTGATGTTTATGGGACATATTGGAGTGCCAACAAAAGAAGCTCGTCAAAGGTAATGCATATTTAATATTTTATTTCAGCGTTTTGTGTAGCGCCTGTTATGCTAGCTCCTTTGTTAACTGCTGGTGCAGATGGGTGCAGGCTATCAGATAATAGCTTCTTATGCTTTCGCCGAAAATCATTTAGCATTTTAGCATTATAGCATTTTATTTGAATCACACGCTCTGCATTTCCCCTGGCAATTGGCCAGTTGAGACGCTAGCGTCTCCCCTATCCATAAGAGGTTTTAAGACACTAACAGCTTACAGACGGTAGGCAATTAAGGTCACAGTTATGAAAACTTAGGACACTAAAGAGGCCTTTCTACTGACTCTGAAAAACACCAAAAGAAAGATTCCCAGGGTCCCTGCTCATCTGTGTAAACGTGCCTTAGGCATGCTGCAAGGAGGCATGAGGACTGCAGATGTGGCATGGGCAATAAATTACAATGTCTGTACTGTGAGACGCCTAAGACAGCGCTACAGGGAGACAGGACGGACAGCTGATCGTCCTCGCAGTGGCAGACCACGTGTAACAACACCTGCACAGGATCGGTACATCCGAACATCACACCTGCGGGACAGGATGGCAGCAACAACTGCCCGAGTTACACCAGGACTGCACAATCCCTCCATCAGTGCTCAGACTGTCCGCAATAGGCTGAGAGGGGCTGGACTGAGGGCTTGTAGGCCTGTTGTAAGTCAGGTCCTCACCAGACATCACCGGCAACAACCTCGCCTATAGTCACAAACCCACCGTCGCTGGACCAGACAGGACTGGATGTTAAGTTTGCTGAAAATAAATGAAGTTGACTGTGAGTTTCTTTTTTGTTGAGTGTATAAACACGGATCTATTCTAGAAATGTTGATATTGTATAAACACTGATCTATTCTAGAAATGTTAATATTGTATAAACACTGATCTATTCTAGAAATGTTGATATTGTATAAAAACTGATCTATTCTAGAAATGTTGATATTGTATAAACAGTGATCTCTTCTAGAAATGTTGATATTGTATAAACACTGATCTTACCTCCCCTCCACTACTATTATTTATTTATTGCACATTATCCTATATTATATATTTATATATATATAATTATATATATTATATATATTATTTAGCGTCCAGCTAAATAAGACACATTTTCACTGACCCCTTTTGACCTAAATCGCATGCTTACATAATCTTTTTATTTTATTTGCTTTTTGCAACTTATTGTCTTTTTCATATTATACTTACCTCTTTTTGAAGAAGGAGTTGGGTTCACATTTATTCTGGGCTTGTGTTCTATATGGCACCCCATTTCCTATATAGGGCTCTGGTCAAAAGTAGTGCACTATTGTCACGACTTACTGCCGAAGATGGTGCCTCTCCTCGTTCGGCGGTCGTCGTCATTGGCTTTCTAGCTGCCACCGATCTACATT
>NW_027258177.1:2500-87500 GCF_045791955.1 Oncorhynchus clarkii lewisi | reverse complement strand
GTTATATTGTTATACTGAGATAGATGCATGATGGGATAGTGTTATACTGTTATACTGAGATAGATGCATGATGGGATAGTGTTAAATTGTTATACTGAGATAGATGCATGATGGGATAGTGTTATACTGTTATACTGAGATAGATGCATGATGGGATAGTGTTATACTGAGATAGATGCATGATGGGATAGTGTTAAATTGTTATACTGAGATAGATGCATGATGGGATAATGTTATAGTGTTAGACTGAGATAGATGCATGATGGGATAGTGTTATACTGTTAGACTAAGATTGATGCATGATGGGATAGTGTTAGACTGAGATAGATGCATGATGGGATAATGTTAGACTGAGATAGATGCATGATGGGATAGTGTTATACTGAGATAGATGCATGATGGGATAGTGTTATACTGTTATACTGAGATAGATGCATGATGGGATAGTGTTATACTGAGATAGATGCATGATGGGATAGTGTTAGACTGAGATAGATGCATGATGGGATAGTGTTATACTGAGATAGATGCATGATGGGATAGTGTTATACTGTTATACTGAGATAGATGCATGATGGGATAGTGTTAGACTGTTATACTGAGATAGATGCATGATGGGATACTGTTAGACTGTTAGACTGAGATAGATGCATGATGGGATAGTGTTAGACTGAGATAGATGCATGATGGGATAGTGTTATACTGTTATACTGAGATAGATGCATGATGGGATAGTGTTATACTGTTAGACTAAGATTGATGCATGATGGGATAGTGTTAGACTGAGATAGATGCATGATGGGATAGTGTTATACTGTTATACTGAGATAGATGCATGATGGGATAGTGTTAGACTGTTATACTGAGATAGATGCATGATGGGATACTGTTAGACTGTTAGACTGAGATAGATGCATGATGGGATAGTGTTAGACTGAGATAGATGCATGATGGGATAGTGTTATACTGTTATACTGAGATAGATGCATGATGGGATAGTGTTATACTGTTAGACTAAGATTGATGCATGATGGGATAGTGTTAGACTGAGATAGATGCATGATGGGATAGTGTTATACTGTTATACTGAGATAGATGCATGATGGGATAGTGTTAGACTGAGATAGATGCATGATGGGATAATGTTAGACTGAGATAGATGCATGATGGGATAGTGTTATACTGAGATAGATGCATGATGGGATAGTGTTAGACTGAGATAGATGCATGATGGGATAGTGTTAGACTGAGATAGATGCATGATGGGATAGTGTTATATTGTTATACTGAGATAGATGCATGATGGGATAGTATTATACTGTTATACTGAGATAGATGCATGATGGGATAGTGTTATACTGTTATACTGAGATAGATGCATGATGGGATAGTGTTAGACTGAGATAGATGCATGATGGGATAGTGTTATACTGAGATAGATGCATGATGGGATAGTATTATACTGTTATACTGAGATAGATGCATGATGGGATAGTGTTATACTGAGATAGATGCATGATGGGATAGTGTTATACTGAGATAGATGCATGATGGGATAGTGTTAGACTGAGATAGATGCATGATGGGATAGTGTTATACTGTTATACTGAGATAGATGCATGATGGGATAGTGTTATACTGAGATAGATGCATGATGGGATAGTGTTATACTGTTATACTGAGATAGATGCATGATGGGATAGTGTTATACTGTTATACTGAGATAGATGCATGATGGGATAGTGTTATATTGTTAGACTGAGATAGATGCATGATGGGATAGTGTTATACTGAGATAGATGCATGATGGGATAGTGTTAAATTGTTATACTGAGATAGATGCATGATGGGATAGTGTTATATTGTTATACTGAGATAGATGCATGATGGGATAGTGTTATACTGAGATAGATGCATGATGGGATAGTGTTATACTGAGATAGATGCATGATGGGATAATGTTAGACTGAGAAAGATGCATGATGGGATAGTGTTATATTGTTATACTGAGATAGATGCATGATGGGATAGTGTTATATTGTTATACTGAGATAGATGCATGATGGGATAGTGTTATATTGTTATACTGAGATAGATGCATGATGGGATAGTGTTATACTGTTATACTGAGATAGATGCATGATGGGATATTGTTAGACTGAGATAGATGCATGATGGGATAATGTTAGACTGAGATAGATGCATGATGGGATAATGTTAGACTGAGATAGATGCATGATGGGATATTGTTAGACTGAGATAGATGCATGATGGGATATTGTTAGACTGAGATAGATGCATGATGGGATAGTGTTATACTGAGATAGATGCATGATGGGATAGTGTTATATTGTTAGACTGAGATAGATGCATGATGGGATAGTGTTATACTGAGATAGATGCATGATGGGATAGTGTTAGACTGAGAAAGATGCATGATGGGATAGTGTTATACTGAGATAGATGCATGATGGGATAATGTTAGACTGAGAAAGATGCATGATGGGATAGTGTTATATTGTTATACTGAGATAGATGCATGATGGGATAGTGTTATACTGAGATAGATGCATTATGGGATAGTGTTATATTGTTATACTGAGATAGATGCATGATGGGATAGTGTTATATTGTTATACTGAGATAGATGCATGATGGGATAGTGTTATACTGAGATAGATGCATGATGGGATAGTGTTATACTGTTATACTGAGATAGATGCATGATGGGATAGTGTTATATTGTTATATTGAGATAGATGCATGATGGGATAGTGTTAGACTGAGAAAGATGCATGATGGGATAATGTTAGACTGAGAAAGATGCATGATGGGATAGTGTTAGACTGAGAAAGATGCATGATGGGATAATGTTAGACTGAGAAAGATGCATGATGGGATAGTGTTATATTGTTATACTGAGATAGATGCATGATGGGATAGTGTTATACTGTTATACTGAGATAGATGCATGATGGGATAGTGTTATACTGTTATACTGAGATAGATGCATGATGGGATAGTGTTAGACTGAGATAGATGCATGATGGGATAGTGTTATACTGAGATAGATGCATGATGGGATAGTGTTATATTGTTATACTGAGATAGATGCATGATGGGATAGTGTTAAATTGTTATACTGAGATAGATGCATGATGGGATAGTGTTATATTGTTATACTGAGATAGATGCATGATGGGATAGTGTTAAATTGTTATACTGAGATAGATGCATGATGGGATAGTGTTATATTGTTATACTGAGATAGATGCATGATGGGATAGTGTTATACTGTTATACTGAGATAGATGCATGATGGGATAGTGTTATACTGTTATACTGAGATAGATGCATGATGGGATAGTGTTATACTGAGATAGATGCATGATGGGATAATGTTAGACTGAGAAAGATGCATGATGGGATAGTGTTATATTGTTATACTGAGATAGATGCATGATGGGATAGTGTTATACTGAGATAGATGCATGATGGGATAGTGTTATATTGTTATACTGAGATAGATGCATGATGGGATAGTGTTATACTGTTATACTGAGATAGATGCATGATGGGATAGTGTTAGACTGAGATAGATGCATGATGGGATAATGTTAGACTGAGATAGATGCATGATGGGATATTGTTAGACTGAGATAGATGCATGATGGGATAGTGTTATACTGTTATACTGAGATAGATGCATGATGGGATAGTGTTATATTGTTAGACTGAGATAGATGCATGATGGGATAGTGTTATAGTGTTAGACTGAGATAGATGCATGATGGGATAGTGTTATACTGAGATAGATGCATGATGGGATAGTGTTATATTGTTATATTGAGATAGATGCATGATGGGATAGTGTTATACTGAGATAGATGCATGATGGGATAGTGTTATATTGTTATACTGAGATAGATGCATGATGGGATAGTGTTAGACTGAGATAGATGCATGATGGGATAATGTTAGACTGAGAAAGATGCATGATGGGATAGTGTTATATTGTTATACTGAGATAGATGCATGATGGGATAGTGTTATACTGAGATAGATGCATGATGGGATAATGTTAGACTGAGAAAGATGCATGATGGGATAGTGTTATATTGTTATACTGAGATAGATGCATGATGGGATAGTGTTATACTGAGATAGATGCATGATGGGATAATGTTAGACTGAGAAAGATGCATGATGGGATAGTGTTATACTGTTATACTGAGATAGATGCATGATGGGATAGTGTTAGACTGAGATAGATGCATGATGGGATAGTGTTATACTGAGATAGATGCATGATGGGATAGTGTTATACTGTTATACTGAGATAGATGCATGATGGGATAGTGTTATATTGTTATACTGAGATAGATGCATGATGGGATAGTGTTATACTGTTATACTGAGATAGATGCATGATGGGATAGTGTTATACTGAGATAGATGCATGATGGGATAGTGTTATACTGAGATAGATGCATGATGGGATAGTGTTATACTGAGATAGATGCATGATGGGATAGTGTTATACTGAGATAGATGCATGATGGGATAGTGTTATACTGTTATACTGAGATAGATGCATGATGGGATAGTGTTATATTGTTATACTGAGATAGATGCATGATGGGATAGTGTTATACTGTTATATTGAGATAGATGCATGATGGGATAGTGTTATACTGAGATAGATGCATGATGGGATAGTGTTATATTGTTATACTGAGATAGATGCATGATGGGATAGTGTTATACTGAGATAGATGCATGATGGGATAGTGTTATACTGAGATAGATGCATGATGGGATAGTGTTATACTGAGATAGATGCATGATGGGATAGTGTTATACTGAGATAGATGCATGATGGGATAGTGTTATATTGTTATACTGAGATAGATGCATGATGGGATAGTGTTAAATTGTTATACTGAGATAGATGCATGATGGGATAGTGTTAGACTGAGATAGATGCATGATGGGATAGTGTTATACTGAGATAGATGCATGATGGGATAGTGTTATACTGAGATAGATGCATGATGGGATAGTGTTATACTGAGATAGATGCATGATGGGATAGTGTTATACTGAGATAGATGCATGATGGGATAGTGTTATATTGTTATACTGAGATAGATGCATGATGGGATAGTGTTATACTGAGATAGATGCATGATGGGATAGTGTTATATTGTTATACTGAGATAGATGCATGATGGGATAGTGTTATACTGAGATAGATGCATGATGGGATAGTGTTATATTGTTATACTGAGATAGATGCATGATGGGATAGTGTTATACTGTTATACTGAGATAGATGCATGATGGGATAGTGTTATACTGAGATAGATGCATGATGGGATAGTGTTATATTGTTATACTGAGATAGATGCATGATGGGATAGTGTTATATTGTTATACTGAGATAGATGCATGATGGGATAGTGTTATACTGAGATAGATGCATGATGGGATAGTGTTATATTGTTATACTGAGATAGATGCATGATGGGATAGTGTTATACTGAGATAGATGCATGATGGGATAGTGTTATACTGAGATAGATGCATGATGGGATAGTGTTATATTGTTATACTGAGATAGATGCATGATGGGATAGTGTTAGACTGAGATAGATGCATGATGGGATAGTGTTATACTGAGATAGATGCATGATGGGATAGTGTTATATTGTTATACTGAGATAGATGCATGATGGGATAGTGTTAAATTGTTATACTGAGATAGATGCATGATGGGATAGTGTTATACTGTTATACTGAGATAGATGCATGATGGGATAGTGTTATACTGTTATACTGAGATAGATGCATGATGGGATAGTGTTATACTGTTATACTGAGATAGATGCATGATGGGATAGTGTTAGACTGAGATAGATGCATGATGGGATAATGTTAGACTGAGAAAGATGCATGATGGGATAGTGTTATATTGTTATACTGAGATAGATGCATGATGGGATAGTGTTATACTGAGATAGATGCATGATGGGATAATGTTAGACTGAGAAAGATGCATGATGGGATAGTGTTATATTGTTATACTGAGATAGATGCATGATGGGATAGTGTTATATTGTTATACTGAGATAGATGCATGATGGGATAGTGTTATATTGTTATACTGAGATAGATGCATGATGGGATAGTGTTATACTGAGATAGATGCATGATGGGATAGTGTTATACTGAGATAGATGCATGATGGGATAGTGTTATATTGTTATACTGAGATAGATGCATGATGGGATAGTGTTATATTGTTATACTGAGATAGATGCATGATGGGATAGTGTTATACTGAGATAGATGCATGATGGGATAGTGTTATACTGAGATAGATGCATGATGGGATAGTGTTATATTGTTATACTGAGATAGATGCATGATGGGATAGTGTTATATTGTTATACTGAGATAGATGCATGATGGGATAGTGTTATACTGTTATACTGAGATAGATGCATGATGGGATAGTGTTATATTGTTAGACTGAGATAGATGCATGATGGGATAGTGTTATATTGTTATACTGAGATAGATGCATGATGGGATAGTGTTATATTGTTATACTGAGATAGATGCATGATGGGATAGTGTTATACTGAGATAGATGCATGATGGGATAGTGTTATACTGAGATAGATGCATGATGGGATAGTGTTATACTGTTATACTGAGATAGATGCATGATGGGATAGTGTTATACTGTTATACTGAGATAGATGCATGATGGGATAGTGTTAGACTGAGATAGATGCATGATGGGATAATGTTAGACTGAGATAGATGCATGATGGGATATTGTTAGACTGAGATAGATGCATGATGGGATAGTGTTATACTGTTATACTGAGATAGATGCATGATGGGATAGTGTTATATTGTTAGACTGAGATAGATGCATGATGGGATAGTGTTATACTGTTATACTGAGATAGATGCATGATGGGATAGTGTTATATTGAGATAGATGCATGATGGGATAGTGTTATACTGAGATAGATGCATGATGGGATAGTGTTATATTGTTATACTGAGATAGATGCATGATGGGATAGTGTTATACTGAGATAGATGCATGATGGGATAGTGTTATACTGAGATAGATGCATGATGGGATAGTGTTATACTGAGATAGATGCATGAT
This sequence comes from Oncorhynchus clarkii lewisi, assembly GCF_045791955.1. Taxonomy (NCBI): domain Eukaryota; kingdom Metazoa; phylum Chordata; class Actinopteri; order Salmoniformes; family Salmonidae; genus Oncorhynchus; species Oncorhynchus clarkii. Next base: position 80,308 of record NW_027258177.1, on the reverse strand, counting down.
GGGATAGTGTTATATTGTTATACTGAGATAGATGCATGATGGGATAGTGTTATACTGAGATAGATGCATGATGGGATAGTGTTATACTGAGATAGATGCATGATGGGATAGTGTTATACTGAGATAGATGCATGATGGGATAGTGTTATATTGTTATACTGAGATAGATGCATGATGGGATAGTGTTAAATTGTTATACTGAGATAGATGCATGATGGGATAGTGTTATATTGTTATACTGAGATAGATGCATGATGGGATAGTGTTATACTGTTATACTGAGATAGATGCATGATGGGATAGTGTTAGACTGAGATAGATGCATGATGGGATAATGTTAGACTGAGAAAGATGCATGATGGGATAGTGTTATATTGTTATACTGAGATAGATGCATGATGGGATAGTGTTATATTGTTATACTGAGATAGATGCATGATGGGATAGTGTTATATTGAGATAGATGCATGATGGGATAGTGTTATACTGAGATAGATGCATGATGGGATAGTGTTATACTGAGATAGATGCATGATGGGATAGTGTTATATTGTTATACTGAGATAGATGCATGATGGGATAGTGTTATACTGAGATAGATGCATGATGGGATAGTGTTATATTGTTATACTGAGATAGATGCATGATGGGATAGTGTTATACTGAGATAGATGCATGATGGGATAGTGTTATACTGAGATAGATGCATGATGGGATAGTGTTATACTGTTATACTGAGATAGATGCATGATGGGATAGTGTTATATTGTTATACTGAGATAGATGCATGATGGGATAGTGTTATACTGAGATAGATGCATGATGGGATAGTGTTATACTGTTATACTGAGATAGATGCATGATGGGATAGTGTTATACTGTTATACTGAGATAGATGCATGATGGGATAGTGTTATACTGAGATAGATGCATGATGGGATAGTGTTATACTGAGATAGATGCATGATGGGATAGTGTTATATTGTTATACTGAGATAGATGCATGATGGGATAGTGTTATACTGAGATAGATGCATGATGGGATAGTGTTATACTGAGATAGATGCATGATGGGATAGTGTTATATTGTTATACTGAGATAGATGCATGATGGGATAGTGTTATATTGTTATACTGAGATAGATGCATGATGGGATAGTGTTATATTGTTATACTGAGATAGATGCATGATGGGATAGTGTTATACTGTTATACTGAGATAGATGCATGATGGGATAGTGTTATACTGAGATAGATGCATTATGGGATAGTGTTATACTGTTATACTGAGATAGATGCATGATGGGATAGTGTTATATTGTTATACTGAGATAGATGCATGATGGGATAGTGTTATACTGAGATAGATGCATGATGGGATAGTGTTATACTGTTATACTGAGATAGATGCATGATGGGATAGTGTTATATTGTTATACTGAGATAGATGCATGATGGGATAGTGTTATACTGTTATACTGAGATAGATGCATGATGGGATAGTGTTAGACTGAGATAGATGCATGATGGGATAATGTTAGACTGAGATAGATGCATGATGGGATATTGTTAGACTGAGATAGATGCATGATGGGATAGTGTTATACTGTTATACTGAGATAGATGCATGATGGGATAGTGTTATATTGTTAGACTGAGATAGATGCATGATGGGATAGTGTTATAGTGTTATACTGAGATAGATGCATGATGGGATAGTGTTATACTGAGATAGATGCATGATGGGATAGTGTTATACTGAGATAGATGCATGATTGGATAGTGTTATATTGTTATATTGAGATAGATGCATGATGGGATAGTGTTATACTGAGATAGATGCATGATGGGATAGTGTTATATTGTTATACTGAGATAGATGCATGATGGGATAGTGTTATACTGAGATAGATGCATGATGGGATAGTGTTATACTGAGATAGATGCATGATGGGATAGTGTTATATTGTTATACTGAGATAGATGCATGATGGGATAGTGTTAAATTGTTATACTGAGATAGATGCATGATGGGATAGTGTTATATTGTTATACTGAGATAGATGCATGATGGGATAGTGTTATATTGTTATACTGAGATAGATGCATGATGGGATAGTGTTAAATTGTTATACTGAGATAGATGCATGATGGGATAGTGTTAGACTGAGATAGATGCATGATGGGATAATGTTAGACTGAGAAAGATGCATGATGGGATAGTGTTATACTGTTATACTGAGATAGATGCATGATGGGATAGTGTTAGACTGAGATAGATGCATGATGGGATAATGTTAGACTGAGAAAGATGCATGATGGGATAGTGTTATATTGTTATACTGAGATAGATGCATGATGGGATAGTGTTATACTGAGATAGATGCATGATGGGATAATGTTAGACTGAGAAAGATGCATGATGGGATAGTGTTATATTGTTATACTGAGATAGATGCATGATGGGATAGTGTTATATTGTTATACTGAGATAGATGCATGATGGGATAGTGTTATACTGAGATAGATGCATGATGGGATAGTGTTATACTGAGATAGATGCATGATGGGATAGTGTTATATTGTTATATTGAGATAGATGCATGATGGGATAGTGTTATACTGAGATAGATGCATGATGGGATAGTGTTATACTGTTATACTGAGATAGATGCATGATGGGATAGTGTTATATTGTTATACTGAGATAGATGCATGATGGGATAGTGTTATACTGAGATAGATGCATGATGGGATAGTGTTATACTGAGATAGATGCATGATGGGATAGTGTTATACTGTTATACTGAGATAGATGCATGATGGGATAGTGTTATATTGTTATACTGAGATAGATGCATGATGGGATAGTGTTATACTGAGATAGATGCATGATGGGATAGTGTTATACTGAGATAGATGCATGATGGGATAGTGTTATATTGTTATACTGAGATAGATGCATGATGGGATAGTGTTATACTGTTATACTGAGATAGATGCATGATGGGATAGTGTTATACTGAGATAGATGCATGATGGGATAGTGTTATACTGTTATACTGAGATAGATGCATGATGGGATAGTGTTATACTGAGATAGATGCATGATGGGATAGTGTTATACTGAGATAGATGCATGATGGGATAGTGTTATACTGTTATACTGAGATAGATGCATGATGGGATAGTGTTATATTGTTATACTGAGATAGATGCATGATGGGATATTGTTAGACTGAGATAGATGCATGATGGGATAGTGTTATATTGTTATACTGAGATAGATGCATGATGGGATAGTGTTATATTGTTAGACTGAGATAGATGCATGATGGGATAGTGTTATACTGAGATAGATGCATGATGGGATAGTGTTATATTGTTATATTGAGATAGATGCATGATGGGATAGTGTTATACTGAGATAGATGCATGATGGGATAGTGTTATATTGTTATACTGAGATAGATGCATGATGGGATAGTGTTATACTGAGATAGATGCATGATGGGATAGTGTTATACTGAGATAGATGCATGATGGGATAGTGTTATACTGAGATAGATGCATGATGGGATAGTGTTATACTGAGATAGATGCATGATGGGATAGTGTTATATTGTTATACTGAGATAGATGCATGATGGGATAGTGTTAAATTGTTATACTGAGATAGATGCATGATGGGATAGTGTTATATTGTTATACTGAGATAGATGCATGATGGGATAGTGTTATACTGAGATAGATGCATGATGGGATAGTGTTATACTGAGATAGATGCATGATGGGATAGTGTTATACTGAGATAGATGCATGATGGGATAGTGTTATACTGAGATAGATGCATGATGGGATAGTGTTATATTGTTATACTGAGATAGATGCATGATGGGATAGTGTTATACTGAGATAGATGCATGATGGGATAGTGTTATATTGTTATACTGAGATAGATGCATGATGGGATAGTGTTATACTGAGATAGATGCATGATGGGATAGTGTTATATTGTTATACTGAGATAGATGCATGATGGGATAGTGTTATATTGTTATACTGAGATAGATGCATGATGGGATAGTGTTATACTGTTATACTGAGATAGATGCATGATGGGATAGTGTTATATTGTTATACTGAGATAGATGCATGATGGGATAGTGTTATACTGAGATAGATGCATGATGGGATAGTGTTATACTGAGATAGATGCATGATGGGATAGTGTTATATTGTTATACTGAGATAGATGCATGATGGGATAGTGTTATACTGAGATAGATGCATGATGGGATAGTGTTATACTGAGATAGATGCATGATGGGATAGTGTTATATTGTTATACTGAGATAGATGCATGATGGGATAGTGTTAGACTGAGATAGATGCATGATGGGATAGTGTTATACTGAGATAGATGCATGATGGGATAGTGTTATATTGTTATACTGAGATAGATGCATGATGGGATAGTGTTAAATTGTTATACTGAGATAGATGCATGATGGGATAGTGTTATACTGTTATACTGAGATAGATGCATGATGGGATAGTGTTATACTGTTATACTGAGATAGATGCATGATGGGATAGTGTTAGACTGAGATAGATGCATGATGGGATAGTGTTATACTGAGATAGATGCATGATGGGATAGTGTTATACTGAGATAGATGCATGATGGGATAGTGTTATATTGTTATACTGAGATAGATGCATGATGGGATAGTGTTATATTGTTATACTGAGATAGATGCATGATGGGATAGTGTTAAATTGTTATACTGAGATAGATGCATGATGGGATAGTGTTATATTGTTATACTGAGATAGATGCATGATGGGATAGTGTTATACTGTTATACTGAGATAGATGCATGATGGGATAGTGTTAGACTGAGATAGATGCATGATGGGATAATGTTAGACTGAGAAAGATGCATGATGGGATAGTGTTATATTGTTATACTGAGATAGATGCATGATGGGATAGTGTTATACTGAGATAGATGCATGATGGGATAATGTTAGACTGAGAAAGATGCATGATGGGATAGTGTTATATTGTTATACTGAGATAGATGCATGATGGGATAGTGTTATATTGTTATACTGAGATAGATGCATGATGGGATAGTGTTATACTGAGATAGATGCATGATGGGATAGTGTTATATTGTTATACTGAGATAGATGCATGATGGGATAGTGTTATACTGAGATAGATGCATGATGGGATAGTGTTATACTGAGATAGATGCATGATGGGATAGTGTTATAGTGTTATACTGAGATAGATGCATGATGGGATAGTGTTATATTGTTATACTGAGATAGATGCATGATGGGATAGTGTTATATTGTTATACTGAGATAGATGCATGATGGGATAGTGTTATATTGTTATACTGAGATAGATGCATGATGGGATAGTGTTATATTGTTATACTGAGATAGATGCATGATGGGATAGTGTTATACTGTTATACTGAGATAGATGCATGATGGGATAGTGTTATATTGTTATACTGAGATAGATGCATGATGGGATAGTGTTATATTGTTATACTGAGATAGATGCATGATGGGATAGTGTTATACTGAGATAGATGCATGATGGGATAGTGTTATACTGAGATAGATGCATGATGGGATAGTGTTATACTGTTATACTGAGATAGATGCATGATGGGATAGTGTTATACTGTTATACTGAGATAGATGCATGATGGGATAGTGTTAGACTGAGATAGATGCATGATGGGATAATGTTAGACTGAGATAGATGCATGATGGGATATTGTTAGACTGAGATAGATGCATGATGGGATAGTGTTATACTGTTATACTGAGATAGATGCATGATGGGATAGTGTTATATTGTTAGACTGAGATAGATGCATGATGGGATAGTGTTATACTGAGATAGATGCATGATGGGATAGTGTTATATTGAGATAGATGCATGATGGGATAGTGTTATACTGAGATAGATGCATGATGGGATAGTGTTATATTGTTATACTGAGATAGATGCATGATGGGATAGTGTTATACTGAGATAGATGCATGATGGGATAGTGTTATACTGAGATAGATGCATGATGGGATAGTGTTATACTGAGATAGATGCATGATGGGATAGTGTTATATTGTTATACTGAGATAGATGCATGATGGGATAGTGTTATACTGAGATAGATGCATGATGGGATAGTGTTATACTGAGATAGATGCATGATGGGATAGTGTTATACTGAGATAGATGCATGATGGGATAGTGTTAGACTGAGATAGATGCATGATGGGATAATGTTAGACTGAGAAAGATGCATGATGGGATAGTGTTATATTGTTATACTGAGATAGATGCATGATGGGATAGTGTTATACTGAGATAGATGCATGATGGGATAATGTTAGACTGAGAAAGATGCATGATGGGATAGTGTTATATTGTTATACTGAGATAGATGCATGATGGGATAGTGTTATATTGAGATAGATGCATGATGGGATAGTGTTATACTGAGATAGATGCATGATGGGATAGTGTTATACTGAGATAGATGCATGATGGGATAGTGTTATATTGTTATACTGAGATAGATGCATGATGGGATAGTGTTATATTGTTATACTGAGATAGATGCATGATGGGATAGTGTTATATTGTTATACTGAGATAGATGCATGATGGGATAGTGTTATATTGAGATAGATGCATGATGGGATAGTGTTATACTGAGATAGATGCATGATGGGATAGTGTTATACTGAGATAGATGCATGATGGGATAGTGTTATATTGTTATACTGAGATAGATGCATGATGGGATAGTGTTATACTGAGATAGATGCATGATGGGATAGTGTTATACTGAGATAGATGCATGATGGGATAGTGTTATATTGTTATACTGAGATAGATGCATGATGGGATAGTGTTATATTGTTATACTGAGATAGATGCATGATGGGATAGTGTTATACTGTTATACTGAGATAGATGCATGATGGGATAGTGTTATACTGTTATACTGAGATAGATGCATGATGGGATAGTGTTATACTGTTATACTGAGATAGATGCATGATGGGATAGTGTTATACTGAGATAGATGCATGATGGGATAGTGTTATATTGTTATACTGAGATAGATGCATGATGGGATAGTGTTATACTGAGATAGATGCATGATGGGATAGTGTTATACTGAGATAGATGCATGATGGGATAGTGTTATACTGTTATACTGAGATAGATGCATGATGGGATAGTGTTATATTGTTATACTGAGATAGATGCATGATGGGATAGTGTTATACTGAGATAGATGCATGATGGGATAGTGTTATACTGTTATACTGAGATAGATGCATGATGGGATAGTGTTATACTGAGATAGATGCATGATGGGATAGTGTTATACTGAGATAGATGCATGATGGGATAGTGTTATATTGTTATACTGAGATAGATGCATGATGGGATAGTGTTATACTGAGATAGATGCATGATGGGATAGTGTTATACTGAGATAGATGCATGATGGGATAGTGTTATATTGTTATACTGAGATAGATGCATGATGGGATAGTGTTATATTGTTATATTGAGATAGATGCATGATGGGATAGTGTTATATTGTTATACTGAGATAGATGCATGATGGGATAGTGTTATACTGTTATACTGAGATAGATGCATGATGGGATAGTGTTATACTGAGATAGATGCATGATGGGATAGTGTTATACTGTTATACTGAGATAGATGCATGATGGGATAGTGTTATATTGTTATACTGAGATAGATGCATGATGGGATAGTGTTATACTGTTATACTGAGATAGATGCATGATGGGATAGTGTTAGACTGAGATAGATGCATGATGGGATAATGTTAGACTGAGATAGATGCATGATGGGATATTGTTAGACTGAGATAGATGCATGATGGGATAGTGTTATATTGTTATACTGAGATAGACGCATGATGGGATAGTGTTATATTGTTATACTGAGATAGACGCATGATGGGATAGTGTTATACTGAGATAGATGCATGATGGGATAGTGTTATACTGTTATACTGAGATAGACGCATGATGGGATAGTGTTATATTGTTATACTGAGATAGATGCATGATGGGATAGTGTTATACTGAGATAGATGCATGATGGGATAGTATTATAATGTTAGACTGAGATAGACGCATGATGGGATAGTGTTATATTGTTATACTGAGATAGACGCATGATGGGATAGTATTATAATGTTAGACTGAGATAGACGCATGATGGGATAGTGTTATACTGTTAGACTGAGATAGACGCATGATGGGATAGTGTTATATTGTTATACTGAGATAGACGCATGATGGGATAGTGTTATATTGTTATACTGAGATAGACGCATGATGGGATAGTGTTATATTGTTATACTGAGATAGATGCATGATGGGATAGTGTTAGACTGAGATAGATGCATGATGGGATAGTGTTATACTGAGATAGATGCATGATGGGATAGTGTTAAATTGTTATACTGAGATAGATGCATGATGGGATAGTGTTATATTGTTATACTGAGATAGATGCATGATGGGATAGTGTTAGACTGAGATAGATGCATGATGGGATAGTGTTATACTGAGATAGATGCATGATGGGATAGTGTTAAATTGTTATACTGAGATAGATGCATGATGGGATAGTGTTATACTGAGATAGATGCATGATGGGATAGTGTTAAATTGTTATACTGAGATAGATGCATGATGGGATAGTGTTAGACTGAGATAGATGCATGATGGGATAGTGTTATACTGAGATAGATGCATGATGGGATAGTGTTAAATTGTTATACTGAGATAGATGCATGATGGGATAGTGTTATACTGAGATAGATGCATGATGGGATAGTGTTAGACTGAGATAGATGCATGATGGGATAGTGTTATACTGAGATAGATGCATGATGGGATAGTGTTATATTGTTATACTGAGATAGATGCATGATGGGATAGTGTTAGACTGAGATAGATGCATGATGGGATAGTGTTATAGTGTTATACTGAGATAGATGCATGATGGGATAGTGTTAGACTGAGATAGATGCATGATGGGATAGTGTTATAGTGTTATACTGAGATAGATGCATGATGGGATAGTGTTAAATTGTTATACTGAGATAGATGCATGATGGGATAGTGTTATACTGAGATAGATGCATGATGGGATAGTGTTATACTGAGATAGATGCATGATGGGATAGTGTTATACTGAGATAGATGCATGATGGGATAGTGTTATACTGAGATAGATGCATGATGGGATAGTGTTATAGTGTTATACTGAGATAGATGCATGATGGGATAGTGTTATACTGTTATACTGAGATAGATGCATTATGGGATAGTGTTATATTGTTATACTGAGATAGATGCATGATGGGATAGTGTTATATTGTTATACTGAGATAGATGCATGATGGGATAGTGTTATACTGAGATAGATGCATGATGGGATAGTGTTATAGTGTTATACTGAGATAGATGCATGATGGGATAGTGTTAGACTGAGATAGATGCATGATGGGATAGTGTTATACTGAGATAGATGCATGATGGGATAGTGTTATATTGTTATACTGAGATAGATGCATGATGGGATAGTGTTAAATTGTTATACTGAGATAGATGCATGATGGGATAGTGTTATACTGAGATAGATGCATGATGGGATAGTGTTATACTGAGATAGATGCATGATGGGATAGTGTTATACTGAGATAGATGCATGATGGGATAGTGTTATACTGAGATAGATGCATGATGGGATAGTGTTATACTGAGATAGATGCATGATGGGATAGTGTTATATTGTTATACTGAGATAGACGCATGATGGGATAGTGTTATACTGAGATAGATGCATGATGGGATAGTGTTATACTGTTATATTGAGATAGACGCATGATGGGATAGTGTTATACTGAGATAGATGCATGATGGGATAGTGTTAGACTGAGATAGATGCATGATGGGATAGTGTTAGACTGAGAAAGATGCATGATGGGATAGTGTTAGACTGAGATAGATGCATGATGGGATAGTGTTATATTGTTATATTGAGATAGATGCATGATGGGATAGTGTTAGACTGAGATAGATGCATGATGGGATAGTGTTATATTGTTATATTGAGATAGATGCATGATGGGATAGTGTTATATTGTTATATTGAGATAGATGCATGATGGGATAGTGTTATATTGAGATAGATGCATGATGGGATAGTGTTATACTGAGATAGATGCATGATGGGATAGTGTTATATTGTTATACTGAGATAGATGCATGATGGGATAGTGTTATACTGAGATAGATGCATGATGGGATAGTGTTATACTGAGATAGATGCATGATGGGATAGTGTTATATTGTTATACTGAGATAGATGCATGATGGGATAGTGTTATACTGAGATAGATGCATGATGGGATAGTGTTATACTGAGATAGATGCATGATGGGATATTGTTATACTGAGATAGATGCATGATGGGATAGTGTTATACTGTTATACTGAGATAGATGCATGATGGGATAGTGTTATACTGTTATACTGAGATAGATGCATGATGGGATAGTGTTATATTGTTATACTGAGATAGATGCATGATGGGATAGTGTTATATTGTTATACTGAGATAGATGCATGATGGGATAGTGTTATACTGTTATACTGAGATAGATGCATGATGGGATAGTGTTATACTGTTATACTGAGATAGATGCATGATGGGATAGTGTTATACTGAGATAGATGCATGATGGGATAGTGTTATACTGTTATACTGAGATAGATGCATGATGGGATAGTGTTATACTGTTATACTGAGATAGATGCATGATGGGATAGTGTTATACTGAGATAGATGCATGATGGGATAGTGTTATATTGTTAGACTGAGATAGATGCATGATGGGATAGTGTTATACTGAGATAGATGCATGATGGGATAGTGTTATACTGAGATAGATGCATGATGGGATAGTGTTATACTGAGATAGATGCATGATGGGATAGTGTTATACTGAGATAGATGCATGATGGGATAGTGTTATACTGAGATAGATGCATGATGGGATAGTGTTATATTGTTATACTGAGATAGATGCATGATGGGATAGTGTTAGACTGAGATAGATGCATGATGGGATAGTGTTATATTGTTAGACTGAGATAGATGCATGATGGGATAGTGTTATACTGAGATAGATGCATGATGGGATAGTGTTATACTGAGATAGATGCATGATGGGATAGTGTTATACTGAGATAGATGCATGATGGGATAGTGTTATACTGAGATAGATGCATGATGGGATAGTGTTATACTGTTATACTGAGATAGATGCATGATGGGATAGTGTTATACTGTTATACTGAGATAGATGCATGATGGGATAGTGTTATACTGTTATACTGAGATAGATGCATGATGGGATAGTGTTATACTGAGATAGATGCATGATGGGATAGTGTTGTATTGTTATACTGAGATAGATGCATGATGGGATAGTGTTATATTGTTATACTGAGATAGATGCATGATGGGATAGTGTTACATTGTTATACTGAGATAGATGCATGATGGGATAGTGTTATACTGTTATACTGAGATAGACGCATGATGGGATAGTGTTATACTGAGATAGATGCATGATGGGATAGTGTTATACTGAGATAGATGCATGATGGGATAGTGTTATACTGAGATAGATGCATGATGGGATAGTGTTAAATTGTTATACTGAGATAGACGCATGATGGGATAGTGTTATACTGAGATAGATGCATGATGGGATAGTGTTAGACTGAGATAGATGCATGATGGGATAGTGTTATATTGTTATACTGAGATAGATGCATGATGGGATAGTGTTATACTGTTATACTGAGATAGATGCATGATGGGATAGTGTTATATTGTTATACTGAGATAGATGCATGATGGGATAGTGTTAGACTGAGATAGATGCATGATGGGATAGTGTTAGACTGAGATAGATGCATGATGGGATAGTGTTAGACTGAGATAGATGCATGATGGGATAGTGTTATACTGTTATACTGAGATAGATGCATGATGGGATAGTGTTAGACTGAGATAGATGCATGATGGGATAGTGTTAGACTGAGATAGATGCATGATGGGATAGTGTTATACTGTTATACTGAGATAGATGCATGATGGGATAGTGTTATAATGTTAGACTGAGATAGATGCATGATGGGATAGTGTTATACTGAGATAGACGCATGATGGGATAGTGTTATACTGAGATAGATGCATGATGGGATAGTGTTATACTGAGATAGACGCATGATGGGATAGTGTTATAATGTTATACTGAGATAGATGCATGATGGGATAGTGTTAGACTGAGATAGATGCATGATGGGATAGTGTTAGACTGAGATAGATGCATGATGGGATAGTGTTATACTGAGATAGATGCATGATGGGATAGTGTTATATTGTTATACTGAGATAGATGCATGATGGGATAGTGTTATACTGAGATAGATGCATGATGGGATAATGTTAGACTGAGAAAGATGCATGATGGGATAGTATTATACTGTTATACTGAGATAGATGCATGATGGGATAGTGTTATACTGAGATAGATGCATGATGGGATAGTGTTATACTGAGATAGATGCATGATGGGATAATGTTAGACTGAGAAAGATGCATGATGGGATAGTATTATACTGTTATACTGAGATAGATGCATGATGGGATAGTGTTATACTGAGATAGATGCATGATGGGATAGTGTTATATTGTTAGACTGAGATAGATGCATGATGGGATAGTGTTATATTGTTATACTGAGATAGATGCATGATGGGATAGTGTTATATTGTTATACTGAGATAGATGCATGATGGGATAGTGTTATACTGAGATAGATGCATGATGGGATAGTGTTATAGTGTTATACTGAGATAGATGCATGATGGGATAGTATTATACTGTTATACTGAGATAGATGCATGATGGGATAGTGTTATACTGAGATAGATGCATGATGGGATAGTGTTATATTGTTATACTGAGATAGATGCATGATGGGATAGTGTTATATTGTTATACTGAGATAGATGCATGATGGGATAGTGTTATACTGAGATAGATGCATGATGGGATAGTGTTATAGTGTTATACTGAGATAGATGCATGATGGGATAGTGTTATACTGTTATACTGAGATAGATGCATGATGGGATAGTGTTATACTGAGATAGATGCATGATGGGATAGTGTTATATTGTTATACTGAGATAGATGCATGATGGGATAGTATTATACTGTTATACTGAGATAGATGCATGATGGGATAGTGTTATACTGTTATACTGAGATAGATGCATTATGGGATAGTGTTATACTGTTATACTGAGATAGATGCATGATGGGATAGTGTTATACTGTTATACTGAGATAGATGCATGATGGGATAGTGTTATACTGAGATAGATGCATGATGGGATAGTGTTATATTGTTATACTGAGATAGATGCATGATGGGATAGTGTTATATTGTTATACTGAGATAGATGCATGATGGGATAGTGTTATACTGAGATAGATGCATGATGGGATAGTGTTATATTGTTATACTGAGATAGATGCATGATGGGATAGTGTTATACTGAGATAGATGCATGATGGGATAGTGTTATACTGAGATAGATGCATGATGGGATAGTGTTATATTGTTATACTGAGATAGATGCATGATGGGATAGTGTTAGACTGAGATAGATGCATGATGGGATAGTGTTATACTGAGATAGATGCATGATGGGATAGTGTTATATTGTTATACTGAGATAGATGCATGATGGGATAGTGTTAAATTGTTATACTGAGATAGATGCATGATGGGATAGTGTTATACTGTTATACTGAGATAGATGCATGATGGGATAGTGTTATACTGTTATACTGAGATAGATGCATGATGGGATAGTGTTAGACTGAGATAGATGCATGATGGGATAGTGTTATACTGAGATAGATGCATGATGGGATAATGTTATAGTGTTATACTGAGATAGATGCATGATGGGATAGTGTTATAGTGTTATACTGAGATAGATGCATGATGGGATAGTGTTATATTGTTATACTGAGATAGATGCATGATGGGATAGTGTTATATTGTTATACTGAGATAGATGCATGATGGGATAGTGTTAAATTGTTATACTGAGATAGATGCATGATGGGATAGTGTTATATTGTTATACTGAGATAGATGCATGATGGGATAGTGTTATACTGAGATAGATGCATGATGGGATAGTGTTATACTGAGATAGATGCATGATGGGATAGTGTTATATTGTTATACTGAGATAGATGCATGATGGGATAGTGTTATATTGTTATACTGAGATAGATGCATGATGGGATAGTGTTATACTGTTATACTGAGATAGATGCATGATGGGATAGTGTTATATTGTTATACTGAGATAGATGCATGATGGGATAGTGTTATACTGAGATAGATGCATGATGGGATAGTGTTATAGTGTTAGACTGAGATAGATGCATGATGGGATAGTGTTATATTGTTATACTGAGATAGATGCATGATGGGATAGTGTTATACTGAGATAGATGCATGATGGGATAGTGTTATAGTGTTAGACTGAGATAGATGCATGATGGGATAGTGTTATACTGAGATAGATGCATGATGGGATAGTGTTATACTGTTATACTGAGATAGATGCATGATGGGATAGTGTTATACTGAGATAGATGCATGATGGGATAGTGTTATACTGTTATACTGAGATAGATGCATGATGGGATAGTGTTAGACTGAGATAGATGCATGATGGGATAATGTTAGACTGAGAAAGATGCATGATGGGATAGTGTTATATTGTTATACTGAGATAGATGCATGATGGGATAGTGTTATACTGAGATAGATGCATGATGGGATAATGTTAGACTGAGAAAGATGCATGATGGGATAGTGTTATATTGTTATACTGAGATAGATGCATGATGGGATAGTGTTATACTGAGATAGATGCATGATGGGATAGTGTTATATTGTTATACTGAGATAGATGCATGATGGGATAGTGTTATACTGAGATAGATGCATGATGGGATAGTGTTATACTGAGATAGATGCATGATGGGATAGTGTTATACTGAGATAGATGCATGATGGGATAGTGTTATACTGAGATAGATGCATGATGGGATAGTGTTATATTGTTATACTGAGATAGATGCATGATGGGATAGTGTTATATTGTTATACTGAGATAGATGCATGATGGGATAGTGTTATATTGTTATACTGAGATAGATGCATGATGGGATAGTGTTATACTGTTATACTGAGATAGATGCATGATGGGATAGTGTTATATTGTTAGACTGAGATAGATGCATGATGGGATAGTGTTATATTGTTATACTGAGATAGATGCATGATGGGATAGTGTTATACTGAGATAGATGCATGATGGGATAGTGTTATACTGAGATAGATGCATGATGGGATAGTGTTATACTGTTATACTGAGATAGATGCATGATGGGATAGTGTTATACTGTTATACTGAGATAGATGCATGATGGGATAGTGTTAGACTGAGATAGATGCATGATGGGATAATGTTAGACTGAGATAGATGCATGATGGGATATTGTTAGACTGAGATAGATGCATGATGGGATAGTGTTATACTGTTATACTGAGATAGATGCATGATGGGATAGTGTTATATTGTTAGACTGAGATAGATGCATGATGGGATAGTGTTATACTGAGATAGATGCATGATGGGATAGTGTTATATTGAGATAGATGCATGATGGGATAGTGTTATACTGAGATAGATGCATGATGGGATAGTGTTATATTGTTATACTGAGATAGATGCATGATGGGATAGTGTTATACTGAGATAGATGCATGATGGGATAGTGTTATACTGAGATAGATGCATGATGGGATAGTGTTATATTGTTATATTGAGATAGATGCATGATGGGATAGTGTTATACTGAGATAGATGCATGATGGGATAGTGTTATATTGTTATACTGAGATAGATGCATGATGGGATAGTGTTATACTGAGATAGATGCATGATGGGATAGTGTTATACTGAGATAGATGCATGATGGGATAGTGTTATACTGAGATAGATGCATGATGGGATAGTGTTATATTGTTATATTGAGATAGATGCATGATGGGATAGTGTTATACTGAGATAGATGCATGATGGGATAGTGTTATATTGTTATACTGAGATAGATGCATGATGGGATAGTGTTATACTGAGATAGATGCATGATGGGATAGTGTTATACTGAGATAGATGCATGATGGGATAGTGTTATATTGTTATACTGAGATAGATGCATGATGGGATAGTGTTAAATTGTTATACTGAGATAGATGCATGATGGGATAGTGTTATATTGTTATACTGAGATAGATGCATGATGGGATAGTGTTATACTGTTATACTGAGATAGATGCATGATGGGATAGTGTTAGACTGAGATAGATGCATGATGGGATAATGTTAGACTGAGAAAGATGCATGATGGGATAGTGTTATATTGTTATACTGAGATAGATGCATGATGGGATAGTGTTATACTGAGATAGATGCATGATGGGATAATGTTAGACTGAGAAAGATGCATGATGGGATAGTGTTATATTGTTATACTGAGATAGATGCATGATGGGATAGTGTTATATTGTTATACTGAGATAGATGCATGATGGGATAGTGTTATATTGAGATAGATGCATGATGGGATAGTGTTATACTGAGATAGATGCATGATGGGATAGTGTTATACTGAGATAGATGCATGATGGGATAGTGTTATACTGAGATAGATGCATGATGGGATAGTGTTATACTGAGATAGATGCATGATGGGATAGTGTTATACTGTTATACTGAGATAGATGCATGATGGGATAGTGTTATACTGTTATACTGAGATAGATGCATGATGGGATAGTGTTATACTGAGATAGATGCATGATGGGATAGTGTTATACTGAGATAGATGCATGATGGGATAGTGTTATATTGTTATACTGAGATAGATGCATGATGGGATAGTGTTATACTGAGATAGATGCATGATGGGATAGTGTTATACTGAGATAGATGCATGATGGGATAGTGTTATACTGTTATACTGAGATAGATGCATGATGGGATAGTGTTATACTGTTATACTGAGATAGATGCATGATGGGATAGTGTTATATTGTTATACTGAGATAGATGCATGATGGGATAGTGTTATACTGTTATACTGAGATAGATGCATGATGGGATAGTGTTATACTGAGATAGATGCATGATGGGATAGTGTTATACTGTTATACTGAGATAGATGCATGATGGGATAGTGTTATACTGTTATACTGAGATAGATGCATGATGGGATAGTGTTATACTGAGATAGATGCATGATGGGATAGTGTTATACTGAGATAGATGCATGATGGGATAGTGTTATATTGTTATACTGAGATAGATGCATGATGGGATAGTGTTATACTGAGATAGATGCATGATGGGATAGTGTTATATTGTTATACTGAGATAGATGCATGATGGGATAGTGTTATATTGTTATACTGAGATAGATGCATGATGGGATAGTGTTATATTGTTATACTGAGATAGATGCATGATGGGATAGTGTTATATTGTTATACTGAGATAGATGCATGATGGGATAGTGTTATACTGTTATACTGAGATAGATGCATGATGGGATAGTGTTATACTGAGATAGATGCATGATGGGATAGTGTTATACTGAGATAGATGCATGATGGGATAGTGTTATACTGAGATAGATGCATGATGGGATAGTGTTATACTGAGATAGATGCATGATGGGATAGTGTTATACTGAGATAGATGCATGATGGGATAATGTTATAGTGTTATACTGAGATAGATGCATGATGGGATAGTGTTATAATGTTATACTGAGATAGATGCATGATGGGATAGTGTTATATTGTTATATTGAGATAGATGCATGATGGGATAGTGTTATATTGTTATATTGAGATAGATGCATGATGGGATAGTGTTATATTGTTATACTGAGATAGATGCATGATGGGATAGTGTTATACTGTTATACTGAGATAGATGCATGATGGGATAGTGTTATACTGTTATACTGAGATAGATGCATGATGGGATAGTGTTATATTGTTATACTGAGATAGATGCATGATGGGATAGTGTTATACTGTTATACTGAGATAGATGCATGATGGGATAGTGTTATATTGTTATACTGAGATAGATGCATGATGGGATAGTGTTATATTGTTATACTGAGATAGACGCATGATGGGATAGTGTTATATTGTTATACTGAGATAGATGCATGATGGGATAGTGTTATACTGAGATAGATGCATGATGGGATAGTGTTATAGTGTTATACTGAGATAGATGCATGATGGGATAGTGTTATATTGTTATACTGAGATAGATGCATGATGGGATAGTGTTATACTGAGATAGATGCATGATGGGATAGTGTTAGACTGAGATAGATGCATGATGGGATAGTATTATAATGTTAGACTGAGATAGACGCATGATGGGATAGTGTTATATTGTTATACTGAGATAGACGCATGATGGGATAGTATTATAATGTTAGACTGAGATAGACGCATGATGGGATAGTGTTATATTGTTATACTGAGATAGACGCATGATGGGATAGTGTTATATTGTTATACTGAGATAGACGCATGATGGGATAGTGTTATATTGTTATACTGAGATAGACGCATGATGGGATAGTGTTATATTGTTATACTGAGATAGATGCATGATGGGATAGTGTTAGACTGAGATAGATGCATGATGGGATAGTGTTATACTGAGATAGATGCATGATGGGATAGTGTTAAATTGTTATACTGAGATAGATGCATGATGGGATAGTGTTATATTGTTATACTGAGATAGATGCATGATGGGATAGTGTTATACTGAGATAGATGCATGATGGGATAGTGTTAAATTGTTATACTGAGATAGATGCATGATGGGATAGTGTTATACTGAGATAGATGCATGATGGGATAGTGTTAAATTGTTATACTGAGATAGATGCATGATGGGATAGTGTTAGACTGAGATAGATGCATGATGGGATAGTGTTATACTGAGATAGATGCATGATGGGATAGTGTTAAATTGTTATACTGAGATAGATGCATGATGGGATAGTGTTATACTGAGATAGATGCATGATGGGATAGTGTTAGACTGAGATAGATGCATGATGGGATAGTGTTATACTGAGATAGATGCATGATGGGATAGTGTTATACTGAGATAGATGCATGATGGGATAGTGTTATATTGTTATACTGAGATAGATGCATGATGGGATAGTGTTAGACTGAGATAGATGCATGATGGGATAGTGTTATAGTGTTATACTGAGATAGATGCATGATGGGATAGTGTTAGACTGAGATAGATGCATGATGGGATAGTGTTATAGTGTTATACTGAGATAGATGCATGATGGGATAGTGTTAAATTGTTATACTGAGATAGATGCATGATGGGATAGTGTTATACTGAGATAGATGCATGATGGGATAGTGTTATACTGAGATAGATGCATGATGGGATAGTGTTATACTGAGATAGATGCATGATGGGATAGTGTTATAGTGTTATACTGAGATAGATGCATGATGGGATAGTGTTATACTGTTATACTGAGATAGATGCATTATGGGATAGTGTTATACTGAGATAGATGCATGATGGGATAGTGTTATACTGAGATAGATGCATGATGGGATAGTGTTATAGTGTTATACTGAGATAGATGCATGATGGGATAGTGTTAGACTGAGATAGATGCATGATGGGATAGTGTTATACTGAGATAGATGCATGATGGGATAGTGTTATATTGTTATACTGAGATAGATGCATGATGGGATAGTGTTAAATTGTTATACTGAGATAGATGCATGATGGGATAGTGTTATACTGAGATAGATGCATGATGGGATAGTGTTATACTGAGATAGATGCATGATGGGATAGTGTTATACTGAGATAGATGCATGATGGGATAGTGTTATACTGAGATAGATGCATGATGGGATAGTGTTATATTGTTATACTGAGATAGACGCATGATGGGATAGTGTTATACTGAGATAGATGCATGATGGGATAGTGTTATACTGTTATATTGAGATAGACGCATGATGGGATAGTGTTATACTGAGATAGATGCATGATGGGATAGTGTTATACTGTTATATTGAGATAGACGCATGATGGGATAGTGTTATACTGAGATAGATGCATGATGGGATAGTGTTAGACTGAGATAGATGCATGATGGGATAGTGTTAGACTGAGAAAGATGCATGATGGGATAGTGTTAGACTGAGATAGATGCATGATGGGATAGTGTTATATTGTTATATTGAGATAGATGCATGATGGGATAGTGTTAGACTGAGATAGATGCATGATGGGATAGTGTTATATTGTTATACTGAGATAGATGCATGATGGGATAGTGTTATACTGAGATAGATGCATGATGGGATAGTGTTATATTGTTATATTGAGATAGATGCATGATGGGATAGTGTTATACTGAGATAGATGCATGATGGGATAGTGTTATACTGAGATAGATGCATGATGGGATAGTGTTATACTGAGATAGATGCATGATGGGATAGTGTTATAGTGTTATACTGAGATAGATGCATGATGGGATAGTGTTATACTGTTATACTGAGATAGATGCATGATGGGATATTGTTATACTGAGATAGATGCATGATGGGATAGTGTTATACTGAGATAGATGCATGATGGGATAGTGTTATACTGAGATAGATGCATGATGGGATAGTGTTATATTGTTATACTGAGATAGATGCATGATGGGATAGTGTTATATTGTTAGACTGAGATAGATGCATGATGGGATAGTGTTAAATTGTTATACTGAGATAGATGCATGATGGGATAGTGTTATATTGTTATACTGAGATAGATGCATGATGGGATAGTGTTATATTGTTAGACTGAGATAGATGCATGATGGGATAGTGTTATACTGTTATACTGAGATAGATGCATGATGGGATAGTGTTATACTGTTATACTGAGATAGATGCATGATGGGATAGTGTTATACTGAGATAGATGCATGATGGGATAGTGTTATATTGTTAGACTGAGATAGATGCATGATGGGATAGTGTTATACTGTTATACTGAGATAGATGCATGATGGGATAGTGTTATACTGTTATACTGAGATAGATGCATGATGGGATAGTGTTATATTGTTATACTGAGATAGATGCATGATGGGATAGTGTTATACTGTTATACTGAGATAGATGCATGATGGGATATTGTTATACTGAGATAGATGCATGATGGGATAGTATTATACTGAGATAGATGCATGATGGGATAGTGTTATACTGAGATAGATGCATGATGGGATATTGTTATACTGAGATAGATGCATGATGGGATAGTATTATACTGTTATACTGAGATAGATGCATGATGGGATAGTGTTATACTGTTATACTGAGATAGATGCATGATGGGATATTGTTATACTGAGATAGATGCATGATGGGATAGTATTATACTGAGATAGATGCATGATGGGATAGTGTTATACTGAGATAGATGCATGATGGGATAGTGTTATACTGTTATACTGAGATAGATGCATGATGGGATAGTGTTATACTGAGATAGATGCATGATGGGATAGTGTTATACTGTTATACTGAGATAGATGCATGATGGGATAGTGTTATACTGTTATACTGAGATAGATGCATGATGGGATAGTGTTATACTGTTATACTGAGATAGATGCATGATGGGATATTGTTATACTGAGATAGATGCATGATGGGATAGTGTTATACTGTTATACTGAGATAGATGCATGATGGGATAGTGTTATACTGTTATACTGAGATAGATGCATGATGGGATAGTGTTATACTGAGATAGATGCATGATGGGATAGTGTTAGACTGAGATAGATGCATGATGGGATAGTGTTATATTGTTAGACTGAGATAGATGCATGATGGGATAGTGTTATACTGTTATACTGAGATAGATGCATGATGGGATAGTGTTATACTGTTATACTGAGATAGATGCATGATGGGATAGTGTTATATTGTTAGACTGAGATAGATGCATGATGGGATAGTGTTATATTGTTATACTGAGATAGATGCATGATGGGATAGTGTTATACTGTTATACTGAGATAGATGCATGATGGGATAGTGTTAGACTGAGATAGATGCATGATGGGATAGTGTTATATTGTTAGACTGAGATAGATGCATGATGGGATAGTGTTATACTGAGATAGATGCATGATGGGATAGTGTTATATTGTTATACTGAGATAGATGCATGATGGGATAGTGTTAGACTGAGATAGATGCATGATGGGATAGTGTTATATTGTTATACTGAGATAGATGCATGATGGGATAGTGTTATACTGAGATAGATGCATGATGGGATAGTGTTATACTGAGATAGATGCATGATGGGATAGTGTTATACTGTTATACTGAGATAGACGCATGATGGGATAGTGTTATACTGAGATAGATGCATGATGGGATAGTGTTATATTGTTATACTGAGATAGATGCATGATGGGATAGTGTTATACTGAGATAGATGCATGATGGGATAGTGTTATACTGAGATAGATGCATGATGGGATAGTGTTATACTGAGATAGATGCATGATGGGATAGTGTTATATTGTTATACTGAGATAGATGCATGATGGGATAGTGTTATACTGTTATACTGAGATAGATGCATGATGGGATAGTGTTATACTGTTATACTGAGATAGATGCATGATGGGATAGTGTTATACTGTTATACTGAGATAGATGCATGATGGGATAGTGTTATACTGTTATACTGAGATAGATGCATGATGGGATAGTGTTATACTGAGATAGATGCATGATGGGATAGTGTTATATTGTTATACTGAGATAGATGCATGATGGGATAGTGTTATATTGTTATACTGAGATAGATGCATGATGGGATAGTGTTATACTGTTATACTGAGATAGACGCATGATGGGATAGTGTTATACTGAGATAGATGCATGATGGGATAGTGTTATACTGAGATAGATGCATGATGGGATAGTGTTATACTGAGATAGATGCATGATGGGATAGTGTTAAATTGTTATACTGAGATAGACGCATGATGGGATAGTGTTATACTGAGATAGATGCATGATGGGATAGTGTTAGACTGAGATAGATGCATGATGGGATAGTGTTATATTGTTATACTGAGATAGATGCATGATGGGATAGTGTTATATTGTTATACTGAGATAGATGCATGATGGGATAGTGTTATACTGAGATAGATGCATGATGGGATAGTGTTATATTGTTATACTGAGATAGATGCATGATGGGATAGTGTTATACTGTTATACTGAGATAGACGCATGATGGGATAGTGTTATACTGAGATAGATGCATGATGGGATAGTGTTATACTGAGATAGATGCATGATGGGATAGTGTTATACTGAGATAGATGCATGATGGGATAGTGTTAAATTGTTATACTGAGATAGACGCATGATGGGATAGTGTTATACTGAGATAGATGCATGATGGGATAGTGTTAGACTGAGATAGATGCATGATGGGATAGTGTTATATTGTTATACTGAGATAGATGCATGATGGGATAGTGTTATATTGTTATACTGAGATAGATGCATGATGGGATAGTGTTAGACTGAGATAGATGCATGATGGGATAGTGTTAGACTGAGATAGATGCATGATGGGATAGTGTTAGACTGAGATAGATGCATGATGGGATAGTGTTATACTGTTATACTGAGATAGATGCATGATGGGATAGTGTTAGACTGAGATAGATGCATGATGGGATAGTGTTAGACTGAGATAGATGCATGATGGGATAGTGTTATACTGAGATAGATGCATGATGGGATAGTGTTATACTGAGATAGACGCATGATGGGATAGTGTTATAATGTTAGACTGAGATAGATGCATGATGGGATAGTGTTATACTGAGATAGATGCATGATGGGATAGTGTTATACTGAGATAGATGCATGATGGGATAGTGTTATACTGAGATAGATGCATGATGGGATAATGTTAGACTGAGAAAGATGCATGATGGGATAGTATTATACTGTTATACTGAGATAGATGCATGATGGGATAGTGTTATACTGAGATAGATGCATGATGGGATAGTGTTATACTGAGATAGATGCATGATGGGATAATGTTAGACTGAGAAAGATGCATGATGGGATAGTATTATACTGTTATACTGAGATAGATGCATGATGGGATAGTGTTATACTGAGATAGATGCATGATGGGATAGTGTTATAGTGTTATACTGAGATAGATGCATGATGGGATAGTGTTATATTGTTATACTGAGATAGATGCATGATGGGATAGTGTTATATTGTTATACTGAGATAGATGCATGATGGGATAGTGTTAGACTGAGATAGATGCATGATGGGATAGTATTATACTGTTATACTGAGATAGATGCATGATGGGATAGTATTATACTGTTATACTGAGATAGATGCATGATGGGATAGTGTTATACTGTTATACTGAGATAGATGCATGATGGGATAGTGTTAGACTGAGATAGATGCATGATGGGATAATGTTAGACTGAGAAAGATGCATGATGGGATAGTATTATACTGTTATACTGAGATAGATGCATGATGGGATAGTGTTATACTGTTATACTGAGATAGATGCATGATGGGATAGTGTTATACTGTTATACTGAGATAGATGCATGATGGGATAGTGTTAGACTGAGATAGATGCATGATGGGATAGTGTTAGACTGAGATAGATGCATGATGGGATAGTGTTAGACTGAGATAGATGCATGATGGGATAGTGTTATACTGAGATAGATGCATGATGGGATAGTGTTATACTGAGATAGATGCATGATGGGATAGTGTTATATTGTTATACTGAGATAGACGCATGATGGGATAGTGTTAGACTGAGATAGATGCATGATGGGATAGTGTTAGACTGAGATAGATGCATGATGGGATAGTGTTATAATGTTAGACTGAGATAGATGCATGATGGGATAGTGTTATACTGAGATAGATGCATGATGGGATAGTGTTATACTGAGATAGATGCATGATGGGATAGTGTTATACTGAGATAGATGCATGATGGGATAGTGTTATACTGAGATAGATGCATGATGGGATAATGTTAGACTGAGAAAGATGCATGATGGGATAGTATTATACTGTTATACTGAGATAGATGCATGATGGGATAGTGTTATACTGAGATAGATGCATGATGGGATAGTGTTATACTGAGATAGATGCATGATGGGATAATGTTAGACTGAGAAAGATGCATGATGGGATAGTATTATACTGTTATACTGAGATAGATGCATGATGGGATAGTGTTATACTGAGATAGATGCATGATGGGATAGTGTTATATTGTTATACTGAGATAGATGCATGATGGGATAGTGTTATACTGAGATAGATGCATGATGGGATAGTGTTATAGTGTTATACTGAGATAGATGCATGATGGGATAGTGTTATATTGTTATACTGAGATAGATGCATGATGGGATAGTGTTATATTGTTATACTGAGATAGATGCATGATGGGATAGTGTTATATTGTTATACTGAGATAGATGCATGATGGGATAGTGTTAGACTGAGATAGATGCATGATGGGATAGTGTTATACTGAGATAGATGCATGATGGGATAGTGTTATATTGTTATACTGAGATAGATGCATGATGGGATAGTGTTATACTGAGATAGATGCATGATGGGATAGTGTTATATTGTTATACTGAGATAGATGCATGATGGGATAGTGTTATACTGTTATACTGAGATAGATGCATGATGGGATAGTGTTATACTGTTATACTGAGATAGATGCATGATGGGATAGTGTTATACTGAGATAGATGCATGATGGGATAGTGTTATATTGTTATACTGAGATAGATGCATGATGGGATAGTGTTAGACTGTTATACTGAGATAGATGCATGATGGGATAGTGTTAGACTGAGATAGATGCATGATGGGATAGTGTTATACTGAGATAGATGCATGATGGGATAGTGTTATAGTGTTATACTGAGATAGATGCATGATGGGATAGTGTTATACTGTTATACTGAGATAGATGCATGATGGGATAGTGTTATACTGAGATAGATGCATGATGGGATAGTGTTATATTGTTATACTGAGATAGATGCATGATGGGATAGTGTTATAGTGTTATACTGAGATAGATGCATGATGGGATAGTGTTAGACTGAGATAGATGCATGATGGGATAGTGTTATACTGAGATAGATGCATGATGGGATAGTGTTATATTGAGATAGATGCATGATGGGATAGTGTTATATTGTTATACTGAGATAGATGCATGATGGGATAGTGTTATACTGAGATAGATGCATGATGGGATAGTGTTATATTGTTATACTGAGATAGATGCATGATGGGATAGTGTTATACTGAGATAGATGCATGATGGGATAGTGTTATAGTGTTATACTGAGATAGATGCATGATGGGATAGTGTTAAATTGTTATACTGAGATAGATGCATGATGGGATAGTGTTATACTGTTATACTGAGATAGATGCATGATGGGATAGTGTTATACTGTTATACTGAGATAGATGCATGATGGGATAGTGTTAGACTGAGATAGATGCATGATGGGATAGTGTTATACTGAGATAGATGCATGATGGGATAGTGTTATACTGAGATAGATGCATGATGGGATAGTGTTATATTGTTATACTGAGATAGATGCATGATGGGATAGTGTTATATTGTTATACTGAGATAGATGCATGATGGGATAGTGTTAAATTGTTATACTGAGATAGATGCATGATGGGATAGTGTTATATTGTTATACTGAGATAGATGCATGATGGGATAGTGTTATACTGTTATACTGAGATAGATGCATGATGGGATAGTGTTATACTGAGATAGATGCATGATGGGATAATGTTAGACTGAGAAAGATGCATGATGGGATAGTGTTATATTGTTATACTGAGATAGATGCATGATGGGATAGTGTTATACTGAGATAGATGCATGATGGGATAATGTTAGACTGAGAAAGATGCATGATGGGATAGTGTTATATTGTTATACTGAGATAGATGCATGATGGGATAGTGTTATACTGAGATAGATGCATGATGGGATAGTGTTATATTGTTATACTGAGATAGATGCATGATGGGATAGTGTTATACTGAGATAGATGCATGATGGGATAGTGTTATATTGTTATACTGAGATAGATGCATGATGGGATAGTGTTATACTGAGATAGATGCATGATGGGATAGTGTTATATTGTTATACTGAGATAGATGCATGATGGGATAGTGTTATATTGTTATACTGAGATAGATGCATGATGGGATAGTGTTATACTGTTATACTGAGATAGATGCATGATGGGATAGTGTTATATTGTTATACTGAGATAGATGCATGATGGGATAGTGTTATATTGTTATACTGAGATAGATGCATGATGGGATAGTGTTATACTGAGATAGATGCATGATGGGATAGTGTTATACTGAGATAGATGCATGATGGGATAGTGTTATACTGTTATACTGAGATAGATGCATGATGGGATAGTGTTATACTGTTATACTGAGATAGATGCATGATGGGATAGTGTTAGACTGAGATAGATGCATGATGGGATAATGTTAGACTGAGATAGATGCATGATGGGATATTGTTAGACTGAGATAGATGCATGATGGGATAGTGTTATACTGTTATACTGAGATAGATGCATGATGGGATAGTGTTATATTGTTAGACTGAGATAGATGCATGATGGGATAGTGTTATACTGAGATAGATGCATGATGGGATAGTGTTATATTGAGATAGATGCATGATTGGATAGTGTTATACTGAGATAGATGCATGATGGGATAGTGTTATATTGTTATACTGAGATAGATGCATGATGGGATAGTGTTATACTGAGATAGATGCATGATGGGATAGTGTTATACTGAGATAGATGCATGATGGGATAGTGTTATACTGAGATAGATGCATGATGGGATAGTGTTATATTGTTATACTGAGATAGATGCATGATGGGATAGTGTTAAATTGTTATACTGAGATAGATGCATGATGGGATAGTGTTATATTGTTATACTGAGATAGATGCATGATGGGATAGTGTTATACTGTTATACTGAGATAGATGCATGATGGGATAGTGTTAGACTGAGATAGATGCATGATGGGATAATGTTAGACTGAGAAAGATGCATGATGGGATAGTGTTATATTGTTATACTGAGATAGATGCATGATGGGATAGTGTTATACTGAGATAGATGCATGATGGGATAATGTTAGACTGAGAAAGATGCATGATGGGATAGTGTTATATTGTTATACTGAGATAGATGCATGATGGGATAGTGTTATACTGTTATACTGAGATAGATGCATGATGGGATAGTGTTATATTGTTATACTGAGATAGATGCATGATGGGATAGTGTTATATTGAGATAGATGCATGATGGGATAGTGTTATACTGAGATAGATGCATGATGGGATAGTGTTATACTGAGATAGATGCATGATGGGATAGTGTTATACTGAGATAGATGCATGATGGGATAGTGTTATACTGAGATAGATGCATGATGGGATAGTGTTATACTGAGATAGATGCATGATGGGATAGTGTTATACTGTTATACTGAGATAGATGCATGATGGGATAGTGTTATACTGTTATACTGAGATAGATGCATGATGGGATAGTGTTATACTGTTATACTGAGATAGATGCATGATGGGATAGTGTTATATTGTTATACTGAGATAGATGCATGATGGGATAGTGTTATACTGAGATAGATGCATGATGGGATAGTGTTATATTGTTATACTGAGATAGATGCATGATGGGATAGTGTTATACTGAGATAGATGCATGATGGGATAGTGTTATACTGAGATAGATGCATGATGGGATAGTGTTATACTGTTATACTGAGATAGATGCATGATGGGATAGTGTTATATTGTTATACTGAGATAGATGCATGATGGGATAGTGTTATACTGTTATACTGAGATAGATGCATGATGGGATAGTGTTATACTGAGATAGATGCATGATGGGATAGTGTTATACTGTTATA
Source organism: Oncorhynchus clarkii lewisi (assembly GCF_045791955.1). Classification (NCBI taxonomy): domain Eukaryota; kingdom Metazoa; phylum Chordata; class Actinopteri; order Salmoniformes; family Salmonidae; genus Oncorhynchus; species Oncorhynchus clarkii. The sequence goes on along the minus strand of NW_027258177.1, from coordinate 50,758 downwards.
CTGAGATAGATGCATGATGGGATAGTGTTATACTGTTATACTGAGATAGATGCATGATGGGATAGTGTTATACTGAGATAGATGCATGATGGGATAGTGTTATACTGAGATAGATGCATGATGGGATAGTGTTATATTGTTATACTGAGATAGATGCATGATGGGATAGTGTTATATTGTTATACTGAGATAGATGCATGATGGGATAGTGTTATATTGTTATACTGAGATAGATGCATGATGGGATAGTGTTAGACTGAGATAGATGCATGATGGGATAGTGTTATATTGTTATACTGAGATAGATGCATGATGGGATAGTGTTATACTGTTATACTGAGATAGATGCATGATGGGATAGTGTTATACTGAGATAGATGCATGATGGGATAGTGTTATACTGAGATAGATGCATGATGGGATAATGTTATAGTGTTATACTGAGATAGATGCATGATGGGATAGTGTTATAATGTTATACTGAGATAGATGCATGATGGGATAGTGTTATATTGTTATATTGAGATAGATGCATGATGGGATAGTGTTATACTGAGATAGATGCATGATGGGATAGTGTTATACTGTTATACTGAGATAGATGCATGATGGGATAGTGTTATACTGTTATACTGAGATAGATGCATGATGGTATAGTGTTATACTGAGATAGATGCATGATGGGATAGTGTTATACTGTTATACTGAGATAGACGCATGATGGGATAGTGTTATATTGTTATACTGAGATAGATGCATGATGGGATAGTGTTATACTGAGATAGATGCATGATGGGATAGTGTTATACTGAGATAGATGCATGATGGGATAGTGTTATATTGTTATACTGAGATAGATGCATGATGGGATAGTGTTATACTGAGATAGATGCATGATGGGATAGTGTTAGACTGAGATAGATGCATGATGGGATAGTATTATAATGTTAGACTGAGATAGACGCATGATGGGATAGTGTTATATTGTTATACTGAGATAGACGCATGATGGGATAGTATTATAATGTTAGACTGAGATAGACGCATGATGGGATAGTGTTATATTGTTATACTGAGATAGACGCATGATGGGATAGTGTTATATTGTTATACTGAGATAGACGCATGATGGGATAGTGTTATATTGTTATACTGAGATAGACGCATGATGGGATAGTGTTATACTGTTATACTGAGATAGATGCATGATGGGATAGTGTTAGACTGAGATAGATGCATGATGGGATAGTGTTATACTGAGATAGATGCATGATGGGATAGTGTTAAATTGTTATACTGAGATAGATGCATGATGGGATAGTGTTATATTGTTATACTGAGATAGATGCATGATGGGATAGTATTATACTGAGATAGATGCATGATGGGATAGTGTTATACTGAGATAGATGCATGATGGGATAGTGTTAAATTGTTATACTGAGATAGATGCATGATGGGATAGTGTTATACTGAGATAGATGCATGATGGGATAGTGTTATATTGTTATACTGAGATAGATGCATGATGGGATAGTGTTATAGTGTTATACTGAGATAGATGCATGATGGGATAGTGTTATACTGTTATACTGAGATAGATGCATTATGGGATAGTGTTATACTGAGATAGATGCATGATGGGATAGTGTTATATTGTTATACTGAGATAGATGCATGATGGGATAGTGTTATACTGAGATAGATGCATGATGGGATAGTGTTATAGTGTTATACTGAGATAGATGCATGATGGGATAGTGTTATACTGTTATACTGAGATAGATGCATGATGGGATAGTGTTATACTGAGATAGATGCATGATGGGATAGTGTTATAGTGTTATACTGAGATAGATGCATGATGGGATAGTGTTATATTGTTATACTGAGATAGATGCATGATGGGATAGTGTTATACTGAGATAGATGCATGATGGGATAGTGTTATATTGTTATACTGAGATAGATGCATGATGGGATAGTGTTAAATTGTTATACTGAGATAGATGCATGATGGGATAGTGTTATACTGAGATAGATGCATGATGGGATAGTGTTATACTGAGATAGATGCATGATGGGATAGTGTTATACTGAGATAGATGCATGATGGGATAGTGTTATACTGAGATAGATGCATGATGGGATAGTGTTATATTGTTATACTGAGATAGACGCATGATGGGATAGTGTTATACTGAGATAGATGCATGATGGGATAGTGTTATACTGTTATATTGAGATAGACGCATGATGGGATAGTGTTATACTGAGATAGATGCATGATGGGATAGTGTTAGACTGAGATAGATGCATGATGGGATAGTGTTAGACTGAGAAAGATGCATGATGGGATAGTGTTATATTGTTATATTGAGATAGATGCATGATGGGATAGTGTTATACTGAGATAGATGCATGATGGGATAGTGTTATACTGAGATAGATGCATGATGGGATAGTGTTATACTGAGATAGATGCATGATGGGATAGTGTTATATTGTTATACTGAGATAGATGCATGATGGGATAGTGTTATATTGTTATACTGAGATAGATGCATGATGGGATAGTGTTATACTGAGATAGATGCATGATGGGATAGTGTTATACTGAGATAGATGCATGATGGGATAGTGTTATATTGTTATACTGAGATAGATGCATGATGGGATAGTGTTATATTGTTAGACTGAGATAGATGCATGATGGGATAGTGTTAAATTGTTATACTGAGATAGATGCATGATGGGATAGTGTTATATTGTTATACTGAGATAGATGCATGATGGGATAGTGTTATATTGTTAGACTGAGATAGATGCATGATGGGATAGTGTTATACTGTTATACTGAGATAGATGCATGATGGGATAGTGTTATACTGTTATACTGAGATAGATGCATGATGGGATAGTGTTATATTGTTAGACTGAGATAGATGCATGATGGGATAGTGTTATATTGTTATACTGAGATAGATGCATGATGGGATAGTGTTATACTGTTATACTGAGATAGATGCATGATGGGATAGTGTTATACTGTTATACTGAGATAGATGCATGATGGGATAGTGTTATACTGAGATAGATGCATGATGGGATAGTGTTATACTGAGATAGATGCATGATGGGATAGTGTTATACTGAGATAGATGCATGATGGGATAGTGTTATACTGAGATAGATGCATGATGGGATAGTGTTATATTGTTATACTGAGATAGATGCATGATGGGATAGTGTTATACTGAGATAGATGCATGATGGGATAGTGTTAGACTGAGATAGATGCATGATGGGATAGTGTTATATTGTTAGACTGAGATAGATGCATGATGGGATAGTGTTATACTGTTATACTGAGATAGATGCATGATGGGATAGTGTTATACTGTTATACTGAGATAGATGCATGATGGGATAGTGTTATATTGTTATACTGAGATAGATGCATGATGGGATAGTGTTATACTGTTATACTGAGATAGATGCATGATGGGATAGTGTTATACTGAGATAGATGCATGATGGGATAGTGTTATATTGTTATACTGAGATAGATGCATGATGGGATAGTGTTATACTGAGATAGATGCATGATGGGATAGTGTTATATTGTTATACTGAGATAGATGCATGATGGGATAGTGTTATACTGAGATAGATGCATGATGGGATAGTGTTATACTGAGATAGATGCATGATGGGATAGTGTTATACTGTTATACTGAGATAGACGCATGATGGGATAGTGTTATACTGAGATAGATGCATGATGGGATAGTGTTATATTGTTATACTGAGATAGATGCATGATGGGATAGTGTTATACTGTTATACTGAGATAGATGCATGATGGGATAGTGTTATACTGTTATACTGAGATAGATGCATGATGGGATAGTGTTATACTGTTATACTGAGATAGATGCATGATGGGATAGTGTTATACTGAGATAGATGCATGATGGGATAGTGTTAAATTGTTATACTGAGATAGATGCATGATGGGATAGTGTTATATTGTTATACTGAGATAGATGCATGATGGGATAGTGTTATATTGTTATACTGAGATAGATGCATGATGGGATAGTGTTATATTGTTATACTGAGATAGATGCATGATGGGATAGTGTTATATTGTTATACTGAGATAGATGCATGATGGGATAGTGTTATACTGTTATACTGAGATAGACGCATGATGGGATAGTGTTATACTGAGATAGATGCATGATGGGATAGTGTTATACTGAGATAGATGCATGATGGGATAGTGTTATACTGAGATAGATGCATGATGGGATAGTGTTAAATTGTTATACTGAGATAGACGCATGATGGGATAGTGTTATACTGAGATAGATGCATGATGGGATAGTGTTAGACTGAGATAGATGCATGATGGGATAGTGTTATATTGTTATACTGAGATAGATGCATGATGGGATAGTGTTATATTGTTATACTGAGATAGATGCATGATGGGATAGTGTTAGACTGAGATAGATGCATGATGGGATAGTGTTAGACTGAGATAGATGCATGATGGGATAGTGTTAGACTGAGATAGATGCATGATGGGATAGTGTTATACTGTTATACTGAGATAGATGCATGATGGGATAGTGTTAGACTGAGATAGATGCATGATGGGATAGTGTTAGACTGAGATAGATGCATGATGGGATAATGTTATACTGAGATAGATGCATGATGGGATAGTGTTATACTGAGATAGACGCATGATGGGATAGTGTTATAATGTTAGACTGAGATAGATGCATGATGGGATAGTGTTATACTGAGATAGATGCATGATGGGATAGTGTTATACTGAGATAGATGCATGATGGGATAGTGTTATACTGAGATAGATGCATGATGGGATAGTGTTATACTGAGATAGATGCATGATGGGATAGTGTTATACTGAGATAGACGCATGATGGGATAGTGTTATAATGTTAGACTGAGATAGATGCATGATGGGATAGTGTTATACTGAGATAGATGCATGATGGGATAGTGTTATACTGAGATAGATGCATGATGGGATAGTGTTATACTGAGATAGATGCATGATGGGATAATGTTAGACTGAGAAAGATGCATGATGGGATAGTATTATACTGTTATACTGAGATAGATGCATGATGGGATAGTGTTATACTGAGATAGATGCATGATGGGATAGTGTTATACTGAGATAGATGCATGATGGGATAGTGTTATATTGTTATACTGAGATAGATGCATGATGGGATAGTGTTAGACTGAGATAGATGCATGATGGGATAGTATTATACTGTTATACTGAGATAGATGCATGATGGGATAGTATTATACTGTTATACTGAGATAGATGCATGATGGGATAGTGTTATACTGTTATACTGAGATAGATGCATGATGGGATAGTGTTATACTGAGATAGATGCATGATGGGATAGTGTTATACTGTTATACTGAGATAGATGCATGATGGGATAGTGTTAGACTGTTATACTGAGATAGATGCATGATGGGATAGTGTTAGACTGAGATAGATGCATGATGGGATAATGTTAGACTGAGAAAGATGCATGATGGGATAGTATTATACTGTTATACTGAGATAGATGCATGATGGGATAGTGTTATACTGTTATACTGAGATAGATGCATGATGGGATAGTGTTATACTGTTATACTGAGATAGATGCATGATGGGATAGTGTTAAATTGTTATACTGAGATAGATGCATGATGGGATAGTGTTATACTGTTATACTGAGATAGATGCATGATGGGATAGTGTTATACTGAGATAGATGCATGATGGGATAGTGTTAGACTGAGATAGATGCATGATGGGATAGTGTTAGACTGAGATAGATGCATGATGGGATAGTGTTAGACTGAGATAGATGCATGATGGGATAGTGTTATACTGAGATAGATGCATGATGGGATAGTGTTATATTGTTATACTGAGATAGACGCATGATGGGATAGTGTTAGACTGAGATAGATGCATGATGGGATAGTGTTAGACTGAGATAGATGCATGATGGGATAGTGTTATACTGAGATAGATGCATGATGGGATAGTGTTATACTGAGATAGATGCATGATGGGATAATGTTAGACTGAGAAAGATGCATGATGGGATAGTATTATACTGTTATACTGAGATAGATGCATGATGGGATAGTGTTATACTGAGATAGATGCATGATGGGATAGTGTTATACTGAGATAGATGCATGATGGGATAATGTTAGACTGAGAAAGATGCATGATGGGATAGTATTATACTGTTATACTGAGATAGATGCATGATGGGATAGTGTTATACTGAGATAGATGCATGATGGGATAGTGTTATATTGTTATACTGAGATAGATGCATGATGGGATAGTGTTATACTGAGATAGATGCATGATGGGATAGTGTTATACTGAGATAGATGCATGATGGGATAGTGTTATACTGAGATAGATGCATGATGGGATAGTGTTATACTGAGATAGATGCATGATGGGATAGTGTTATATTGTTATACTGAGATAGATGCATGATGGGATAGTGTTATACTGAGATAGATGCATGATGGGATAGTGTTATACTGAGATAGATGCATGATGGGATAGTGTTAGACTGAGATAGATGCATGATGGGATAGTGTTATATTGTTATACTGAGATAGATGCATGATGGGATAGTGTTATACTGTTATACTGAGATAGATGCATGATGGGATAGTGTTATACTGAGATAGATGCATGATGGGATAGTGTTATATTGTTATACTGAGATAGATGCATGATGGGATAGTGTTAGACTGAGATAGATGCATGATGGGATAGTGTTATACTGAGATAGATGCATGATGGGATAGTGTTATATTGTTAGACTGAGATAGATGCATGATGGGATAGTGTTATATTGTTATACTGAGATAGATGCATGATGGGATAGTGTTATAGTGTTATACTGAGATAGATGCATGATGGGATAGTGTTAGACTGAGATAGATGCATGATGGGATAGTGTTATACTGAGATAGATGCATGATGGGATAGTGTTATATTGAGATAGATGCATGATGGGATAGTGTTATATTGTTATACTGAGATAGATGCATGATGGGATAGTGTTATAGTGTTATACTGAGATAGATGCATGATGGGATAGTGTTAGACTGAGATAGATGCATGATGGGATAGTGTTATACTGAGATAGATGCATGATGGGATAGTGTTATATTGAGATAGATGCATGATGGGATAGTGTTATACTGAGATAGATGCATGATGGGATAGTGTTATACTGAGATAGATGCATGATGGGATAGTGTTATATTGTTATACTGAGATAGATGCATGATGGGATAGTGTTATATTGTTATACTGAGATAGATGCATGATGGGATAGTGTTATACTGTTATACTGAGATAGATGCATGATGGGATAGTGTTATACTGTTATACTGAGATAGATGCATGATGGGATAGTGTTATACTGTTATACTGAGATAGATGCATGATGGGATAGTGTTAGACTGAGATAGATGCATGATGGGATAATGTTAGACTGAGAAAGATGCATGATGGGATAGTATTATACTGTTATACTGAGATAGATGCATGATGGGATAGTGTTATACTGTTATACTGAGATAGATGCATGATGGGATAGTGTTATATTGTTATACTGAGATAGATGCATGATGGGATAGTGTTAGACTGAGATAGATGCATGATGGGATAGTGTTAGACTGAGATAGATGCATGATGGGATAGTGTTAGACTGAGATAGATGCATGATGGGATAGTGTTATACTGAGATAGATGCATGATGGGATAGTGTTATACTGAGATAGATGCATGATGGGATAGTGTTATACTGAGATAGATGCATGATGGGATAGTGTTATACTGTTAGACTGAGATAGATGCATGATGGGATAGTATTATACTGTTAGACTGAGATAGATGCATGATGGGAGATTGGTGCTTGAATACGTTTTTTGTTGGTGTTAGCTAGTCGGAAGTTTACATACACTTAGGTTGTCATTAAAACTCGTTTTCAACCACTCCACAAATGTCTTGTTCACAAACTATAGTTTTGGTAAGTCGGTTAGGACATCTACTTTGTGCATGACATAAGTCATTTTTCCAACAATTGTTTTCAGACAGATTATTTCACTAATAATTCACTGTATCACAATTCCAGTGGGTCAGAAGTTTACACACACTAAGTTGACTGTGCCTTTAAACAGCCGTCATACCGCTCAGGAAGGAGACGCGTTCTGTCTCCTAGAGATGAACGTACTTTGTTGCGAAAGTGCAAAGCCGGAACAACAGCAAAGGACCTTGTGAAGATGCTGGAGGAAACAGGTACAAAAGTATCTATATCCACAGTAAAATTAACCCTATATCGACATAACCTGAAAGACTGCTCAGCAGGGAAGCCGCAATAAAAAAGACAGACTACGTTTTGCAACTGCACATGGGCACAAAGATTGTACTTTTTGGAGAAATGTCTTCTGGTCTGATGAAACCAAAATAGAACTGTTTGGCCATAATGACCATCGTTATGTTTGGAGGAAAAAGGGGGAGGCTTGCAAGCCGAAGAACACCATCCCAACCATGAAGCACGGTGGTGGCGGCATCATGTTGTGGGGGTGCTTTGCTGCAGGAGGGACTAGTGCACTTCACAAAATAGATGGAATAATGAGGTGCAGGGTTGAGTACCCGGTGGTAGCCGGCTAGTAACGGTTTCTAAGGTTCAGGGCTGGGCGGAGGCCGGCTAGTAACCGTTTCTAAGGTTCAGGGCTGGGCGGAGGCCGGCTAGTAACCGTTTCTAAGGTTCAGGGCTGGGCGGAGGCCGGCTAGTAACGGTTTCTAAGGTTAAGGGCTGGGCGGAGGCCGGCTAGTAATGGTTTCCAAGGTTCAGGGCTGGGCGGAGGCCGGCTAGTAACGGTTTCTAAGGTTCAGGGCTGGGCGGAGGCCGGATAGTAACCGTTTCTAAGGTTCAGGGCTGGACGGAGGCCGGCTAGTAACGGTTTATAAGGTTCAGGGCTGGGCGGAGGCCGGCTAGTAACGGTTTCTAAGGTTCAGGGCTGGGCGGAGGCCGGCTAGTAACGGTTTCCAAGGTTCAGGGCTGGGCGGAGGCCGGCTAGTAACGGTTTCTAAGGTTCAGGGCTGGGCGGAGGCCGGCTAGTAACGGTTTCTAAGGTTCAGGGCTGGACGGAGGCCGGCTAGTAACGGTTTCTAAGGTTCAGGGCTGGGCGGAGGCCGGCTAGTAACGGTTTCTAAGGTTCAGGGCTGGGCGGAGGCCGGCTAGTAACGGTTTCTAAGGTTAAGGGCTGGGCGGAGGCCGGCTAGTAACGGTTTCCAAGGTTCAGGGCTGGGCGGAGGCCGGCTAGTAAAGGTTTCTAAGGTTCAGGGCTGGGCGGAGGCCGGCTAGTAACGGTTTCTAAGGTTCAGGGCTGGGCGGAGGCCAGCTAGTAACGGTTTCAAGGTTCAGGGCTGGGCGGAGGCCGGCTAGTAACGGTTTCCAAGGTTCTGGGCTGGGCGGAGGCCGGTTAGTAACGGTTTCTAAGGTTCAGGGCTGGGTGGAGGCCGGCTAGTAACGGTTTCTAAGGTTCAGGGCTGGGCGGAGGCCGGCTAGTAACGGTTTCTAAGGTTCAGGGCTGGGCGGAGGCAGGCTAGTAACGGTTTATAAGGTTCAGGGCTGGGCGGAGGCCGGCTAGTAACCGTTTCTAAGGTTCAGGGCTGGGTGGAGGCCCGCTAGTAACAGTTTCTAAGGTTCAGGGCTGGGCGGAGGCCGGCTAGTAACGGTTTCCAAGGTTCAGGGCTGGGCGGAGGCCGGCTAGTAACGGTTTCCAAGGTTCAGGGCTGGGCGGAGGCCGGCTAGTGATGACTGTTTAACAGTCTGATTGCCTGGAGATGGAAGCTGTTTATCAGCCTCCTCCATCCCAAACCTTCCACTTTTTAAATGAACCCAGTCGGAATTAATTGCTGAATGCTTAACCGTAGAGTTGGTTCTATGTACCTATTTTTAACACATTTTACGTTGGGAGATGAAGTCAGTTTTACTCTTCAAAAATAGACGTTTTGTCCAAGGACGTCAGGACAGGAAGTCAGATTGTGCTATCTTGTTGACAATTTTGCTTGAGTCTTTTCTCTGCATGAGTCACCATACACTGTGTTTGTGTGTGTGTTATGCGTGCCTGCGTGCGTCCAGGTTCGTGTGTGTGTCACCTGTCCTCCAGCAGTGTAATCCTTAGCTACACCTGGGCCTCTGGGCCTGCAGGGCTTTCAGCAGATTGCTAGTGTCAAACGGTACCAGGACAATTATACTGATTGTTGCCCTAGAAATGCTATCTCTCTCTCCTTCTCTTTCTCTCTGTCTCTCTCTGTCTCTCTCTCTCTCTCTTGCTCTCTTTCTCTCAATCCCTCTCTCTCCTTCTGTTTCTCTCTGTCTCTCTCTGTTTCTCTCTCTCTTGCTCTCTTTCTCTCAATCCCTCTCTCTCTCTCTCTCTCTCTCTCTGTCTCTCTCTCTCTCTCTCTGTCTCTCTCTCTTTGTCTCTCTCTCTCTCTCTCTCTCTCTCTCTCTATCTGTCTCTCTCTCATTGTCTCTCTGTTCCTCTCAATTCAATGGGCTTTTTTTGGGAATGGGAAAAGGAAAGAATATGTTTACGCTGCCTAAGTAAGTGAAATAGATAATAAACAATGTAAAACGTTTCAAACAATGTGTGTTGGGGAAAATAGCCTGGCCATGCTTACTGTGTTTGTACTAACTAACTAACTAACTAACTAACTAACTAACTAACTAACTAACTCTCTCTCCCTCTGTCCCTCTGTCCCTCTGTCCCTCTGTCACCTCTCTGCTTCTGGGCAGAGAACAGCTCCTAAAATGAAGGGTGACAGAACAATAGAGGAACATGAACTGATGTGTCCTCAAGCTGTTGTAAAACGTGTCCAACAACTGAACTTAACCGCAACGATGAACTGAAAACAGAAACCTAGCTGGTAACCGGGGGTGAAGAGGGAGGAGGGGAGGGAGGTAGGGAGGAGGGGGGGAGGAGGGGAGGAGGGGAGGGAGGAGGGGAGGTAGGGAGGGAGGTGGAGACAGGGAGGAGGGGAGTTAGGGAGGAGGGGGGAGGAGGGGAGGAGGGGAGGAGGGGTGGAGGAGGGGAGGTAGGGAGGAGGGGGGAGGAGGGGAGGTAGGGAGGAGGGGGGGAGGAGGAGGGGGGAGGGGAGTTAGGGAGGAGGGGGGGAGGAGGGGAGGAGGGGAGGGAGGTGGAGACAGGGAGGAGGGGAGGTAGGGAGGAGGGGGGAGGAGGGGAGGAGGGGAGGGAGGGAGGAGAAAGGGAGGAGGGGAGGTAGGGAGGAGGGGAGGAGGAGGGGAGGAGGGGAGGGAGGGAGGAGAAAGGGAGGAGGGGAGGTAGGGAGGAGGGGTGGAGGAAGGGAGGGAGGTAGGAGGGGAGGGAGGAGGGGAGGAGGGGAGGGATGTGGAGACAGGGAGGAGGGGAGTTAGGGAGGAGGGGGGAGGAGGGGAGGAGGGGAGGAGGGGTGGAGGAGGGGAGGTAGGGAGGAGGGGGGAGGAGGGGAGGTAGGGAGGAGGGGGGGAGGAGGAGGGGGGAGGGGAGTTAGGGAGGAGGGGGGGAGGAGGGGAGGAGGGGAGGGAGGTGGAGACAGGGAGGAGGGGAGGTAGGGAGGAGGGGGGAGGAGGGGAGGAGGGGAGGGAGGGAGGAGAAAGGGAGGAGGGGAGGTAGGGAGGAGGGGAGGAGGAGGGGAGGAGGGGAGGGAGGGAGGAGAAAGGGAGGAGGGGAGGTAGGGAGGAGGGGTGGAGGAAGGGAGGGAGGTAGGGAGGAGGGGAGTTAGGGAGGAGGGGTGGAGGAAGGGGAGGAGGGGAGGGAGGAGGGGAGGTAGGGAGGAGGGGTGGAGGAAGGGGAGGAGGGGAGGGAGGAGGGGAGGTAGGGAGGAGGGGGGAGGAGGGGAGGAGGGGGGAGGAGGGGAGGAGGGGAGGGAGGGAGGAGGGGGGGAGGAAGGGAGGGAGGTAGGGAGGAGGGGAGGTAGGGAGGAGGGGTGGAGGAAGGGAGGGAGGTAGGGAGGAGGGGAGGTAGGGAGGAGGGGTGGAGGAAGGGAGGGAGGTAGGGAGGAGGGGAGGTAGGGAGGAGGGGTGGAGGAAGGGAGGGAGGTAGGGAGGAGGGGAGGTAGGGAGGAGGGGAGGAGGGGAGTTAGGGAGGAGGGGAGGAGGGGAGGAGGGGAGGGAGGTAGGGAGGAGGGGAGGAGGAAGGGAGGGAGGTAGGGAGGAGGGGAGGTAGGGAGGAGGGGTGGAGGAAGGGAGGGAGGTAGGGAGGAGGGGAGGTAGGGAGGAGGGGGGAGGAGGGGAGGAGGGGAGGGAGGGAGGAGGGGAGGTAGGGAGGAGGGGGGAGGAGGGGAGTTAGGGAGGAGGGGTGGAGGAAGGGAGGGAGGTAGGGAGGAGGGGAGGTAGGGAGGAGGGGTGGAGGAAGGGAGGGAGGTAGGGAGGAGGGGAGGTAGGGAGGAGGGGGGAGGAGGGGAGGAGGGGAGGGAGGGAGGAGGGGAGGTAGGGAGGAGGGGGGAGGAGGGGAGTTAGGGAGGAGGGGTGGAGGAAGGGAGGGAGGTAGGGAGGAGGGGAGGTAGGGAGGAGGGGTGGAGGAAGGGAGGGAGGTAGGGAGGAGGGGAGGTAGGGAGGAGGGGGGAGGAGGGGAGGAGGGGAGGGAGGGAGGAGGGGAGGTAGGGAGGAGGGGGGAGGAGGGGAGTTAGGGAGGAGGGGTGGAGGAAGGGAGGGAGGTAGGGAGGAGGGGAGGTAGGGAGGAGGGGAGTTAGGGAGGAGGGGTGGAGGAAGGGAGGGAGGTAGGGAGGAGGGGAGGTAGGGAGGAGGGGGGAGGAGGGGAGGAGGGGAGGGAGGGAGGAGGGGAGGTAGGGAGGAGGGGGGAGGAGGGGAGGAGGGGAGGGAGGGAGGAGGGGAGGTAGGGAGGAGGGGGGAGGAGGGGAGTTAGGGAGGAGGGGTGGAGGAAGGGAGGGAGGTAGGGAGGAGGGGAGGTAGGGAGGAGGGGGGAGGAGGGGAGGAGGGGAGGGAGGGAGGAGAAAGGGAGGAGGGGAGGTAGGGAAGGAGGAGGGGAGGGAGGGAGGGAGGGAGGGAGGTAGGAAGGAAGGAAGGAAGGATGGAAGGAAGGAAGGAAGGAAGGAAGGAAGGAAGGAAGGGAGGGAGGGAGGGATGGAGGGAGGGAGGGAGGGAGGGAGGGAGGGAGGGAGGTAGAGGAGGAGAAAGGAATGGAGGGAGGGAGGGAGGGAGGAAGGGAGGGATTCCCAAAATCTTAATTTAAAGACTTTATGTTTAGCATAATGAATGATAAGAGGGCTGAGACGACCACCTGCCTGTGCTGTCGTCCTACATAACAACCTGATGGTTCATTTCCATCTAAATTGAGAACCCACTAGACCCCAACATCATATAGTGTTTGATGTACCCCCCACTTCCCAATTACATTCGCTAATCTGCAGAAGAAAAAAATGATTGCTGGATTCTAAAGAGACCAAAATGACATCGGGACCACGACAGCGTAGCGTCGTCCAAACAGTGATATTTACAGACATTTTTCTATCTATGTTTAAATGAATGACGTACACCAATTGATTCTTGAATTACGGACTGAGCCTTTCAGAGCTTCAGCTTCACGAGTTCCAAATGAGATCCACTAATCTACAGCAAAATGTCAGTAGTTTATTGCTCATCGTATCGTCTGATGAAAATGTTCAGTTTGAAATGTACATTATGCCTCGAAGCCGTATGAGAAATGTAATTTTGTAAACATATATCTGCGGTGTGAAGATGTGGGTAATCATTTGAGCAGACTAAGCCCCTCGTTGGCTCGTCCTAAACTGCACCCTATTCGCTACGTAGTGCACTACTTTTGACAGGAACCCATAGGGACTAGGGGGCCGTTTGGGCCGCTGCCTAATACCTGGGCAGAGCAGGGGTGCATGAACACATATCAGCCCCTACGGAGATAACAGATTGGCTGAATATGTGGTTCTGTTTAACATGAGAGAGACCACGTCTCACACACACACACACACACACACACAAACACAGAGTTCTGTATTGCTATCCTTGTGGGGACCAAATAATTGATTCCCATCCAAAATTCTGCTTTCTCTAACCCCTAACCCTAAATCTAATCCTAACGTTAACCCTTAATCTAACCATAACCTGAAACTTGACCCTAAGCATAGCCTTAACCCACATATGTCAGAGTCAAGGCCCGCGGGCCACATCCGGCCCGCAAGAAGGTTTTTTACGGCCCCTGGGATGATCTTGATTTATTATTAGAACCGGCCCGCAGCAAGCCGGCAGCCCGCAGATCTTTTACACGCACCAATACTACATTTCCCACAATGCAAAGGTGACGCACCGAGCAGTAGGCTGCTTCATTTCAATATTTATTGGCACAGCAGTCGTCAGCATCACAGTAAAATTAACTTTCAGATACCCATCAAAAATGGCAAAACGGAAGGTGGATACTGAGAACCGGGGGTTTCAAACAAGGTGGGAGTCGGAGTATATGTTCACGAAGGTAGCTGGAAAACCTGTGTGTCTTCTGTGTGGAGAAAGTGTGGCGGTACTGAAAGAGTATAATCTGAGACGACATTATGAAACGAAACACGCGGACAAAAACAAGAATATGGACATGGAACAAAGGCTACAAAAGGCAGAGGAATTAAAACGAGGCCTCAAATCTCGACAGGCTCTGTTCAAAAAAGCCAAATCACAAGGCCAGGCTGCTGTCAAGGCCAGTTTTATTTTGGCAGAAGAGATCGCTAAATCAGCCCGGCCATTTACGGAGGGGGATTTCATCAAAAACTGCATGATTAAAGTTTGTGACGAAGTTTGCCCAGAAAAAAGGCAACTCTTTTTAAATGTGAGTCTGAGCAGAAACACCATTGCCGAGAGAGTAGACCAGTTGTCCATCAATCTAAAAGAGCAGCTTGTGAAAAAGGGAAAAGATTTTATTGCATATTCCTTGGCTGTGGATGAGAGCACCGACATTTCTGACATTGCCCAGTTGTCAATTTTCATCCGCGGAGTGGACTCCAACCTAAGCGTGACAGAGGAGTTTTTGGCTTTACGTCCTATGCATGGCACAACTACGGGGCATGATTTGTATGAAGAGGTGTCAAGATGTGTAAATGAGATGGAGCTGCCTTGGGAAAAACTCGTGGGTTTGACAACCGACGGAGCACCTGCGATGTGTGGACACAGGAGCGGACTGGTGGCGAAGATACGGGAAAAGATGCAAGAGGAAAACGCGACAGGTGAGCTGACAGCTTATCATTGTATCATACACCAGGAAGCGTTGTGCGGTAAAGCCTTGAAAATGGAGCATGTAATGAGCATCATCACGCGCACAGTTAACTTTATCAGAGCCAAAGGTTTGAATCACCGCCAGTTCAAGGCATTTCTGACGGAGTTAGAAACGGAGCATGGTGATTTGCCTTATCACACAGAGGTGCGATGGCTAAGCCAGGGAAAGGTGCTTCAAAGATGTTTCGAGCTTCGTGAGGAGATTTGTCTGTTCTTGGACAGCAAAGGGAAAGACACAACACAACTCCGAGACGAAATGTTTCTGTGTGAAATGGCTTTTCTGTGTGACATTACGAGTCATCTGAATGCAATAAACTTGCAGCTGCAGGGTCGGGATCGTGTCATCTCTGATATGTACAGTACAGTGAAGGCATTTAAAACCAAACTGACTCTGTGGGAGACGCAGATGCGGAAAGAAAATTTGAGCCACTTTCCCAGCTGCCAGACCATGAAAGAGAAGCTCTCTACCAGTGCGTTCCCGAGCACACAGTTGGCTGATAAAATAGGTATGCTTGCCGCTGACTTTCGACGCCGATTTGCTGACTTTGAAGCACAAAAAAGCAGGTTGGAACTGCTCGGTAACCCATTTGCTGTTGACGTGGAAAGCTCACCACCAAACCTCCAAATGGAGTTGATTGACCTCCAATGCAATGATGCACTGAGGGCAAAATATTTCCTCCCCGGCACAATGCCCCAGCTGCGCATCCAGGCTGCTCAAACGTTGTCTATGTTTGGCAGCACATACCTGTGTGAACAACTGTTTTCTTTGATGAACCTGAACAAAACATCACACAGAAGTCGACTTACTGCTGAACACCTCCACTCAATTCTGAGGATTTCTTCAGCTCAGAGCCTTACCCCGAACATTGATGAACTTGTGGAAAAGATGGGACACCACCAAGTATCACCCTCAACCTCAAACAAGTGAACATTACTGTGCAATCACATATTTAGAGTTTTTACTCAGTTCAAGTTTAAAAGTTAAAATTTAATATTTGTTTTCACTGCATGTTACTTCTCCTTAAACAAAGTGTTGTTTTTGATTAATAGATTTTTGCACTTTATTTTTTTGTATTTCAATCCAATTATATTTTAAAAATATTTCAGTTGAGTGGATGATAGAAAATTGCTATTATTGTTTTTTCTTTGAAGTAAATTTAGCCCACTTTTGCTAAAATAGAAAATATAGTCTACTGATGGTGCCTTGAATACCGGTTTCTTTCATTTAATGTTCATGTTATGGGGATATTTATATAAAGGAAATTTGTCTTTTGTGTCTGTTGAAAATTAAAGATTACTGACAGAGCCATAAGAAAATATTGCTTTATTTATCTGATCATATTGTAATATATTTGTTAGGTTTTCAGTAGGTTCAATTAGGTTCACTAGACTATATGCGTCATTTAAAAATTTTTCAATGAACATTCGAACAGTCCGGCCCTCGTCTTGTAGCTGATTTTTTTATTTGGCCCTCCGTCCATTTGACTTTGACACCCCTGCCTTAACCCCAAACCCCTAACCCTAAACTTAACCCTAACCATAACCTCAATTCTAACCCTAACCCTAACATTAATCTTTAATCTAACCATAACCCTAAAGTGTGTCAACACAGCACCCAGAATAATTTACTACTAACATACTGTACCAGTGTGTCAACACAGAGCCCAGAATCATTCACTACTAACATACTGTAGCAGTGTGTCAACACAGAGCCCAGAATCATTTACTACTAACATACTGTAGCAGTGTGTCAACACAGAGCCCAGAATCATATACTACTAACATTCTGTAGCAGTGTGTCAACACAGAGCCCAGAATTATTCACTACTAACATACCAACTGGGCCACACAGGACTCATCATGGACAACTTTAGAATTTTAACTAATTAGCAACTTTTCAACTACTTACGACTTTGTAGCTACTTTGAAACAACGTAGCATGTTAGCTAAAACTTCCCCTAACCTTAACCCTAACCCTTTTAGCTAACCCTAACCTTAACCCTAACCCTTCCCCTAACCCTAACCTTAACCTTAACCCTAACCCTTCCCCTAACCCTAACCTTAACCTTAACCCTTCCCCTAACCCTAACCTTAACCTTAACCTTAACCTTAACCCTAACCCTTCCCCTTCCACTAACCCTAACCCTTCCCCTAACCCTTCCCCTAACCTTAACCTTAACCTTAACCTTAACCTTAACCTTAACCCTAACACTTCCCCTTCCCCTAACCCTAACCCTTCCCCTAACCCTTCCCCTAACCTTAACCTTAACCTTAACCCTAACCCTTCCCCTTCCCCTAACCCTAACCCTAACCCTTCCCCTAACCCTAGCCCTAACCCTAACCCTTCCCCTAACCCTAACCCTAACCCTAACCTTAACCTTAACCCTGTTAGCTAACCCTTCCCCTAACCTTAACCTTAACCCTAACCTTAACCTTAACCCTTTAACCTAACTCCTAATACTTAACCCTAGCAACTCAATCTGCTACAAACAGTGTAGATGAAGAGGAGGAGACGGGTTAAAGAAGGACTTTTGACTCTTGATACAGTTGAGACAGGGATTGTGTACGTGTGCCGTTCAGAGGGTGAATGGGCAAGACACAAAAATCTAGTTTGTTCTGAGGGGCAAAAGGGGGAGACTGTATAGAATGTGTGTAGAATGTGTATAGAGTGTGTATAGAGTGTGTATAGAGTGTGTGTAGAGTGTGTGTAGAGTGTGTGTAGAGTGTGTGTAGAATGTGTGTAGAATGTGTGATGAATGTGTGTAGAATGTGTGTATAGAATGTGTGTATAGAATGTGTGTAGAATGTGTGTATAGAATGTGTGTAGAATGTATGTAGAATGTGTGATGAATGTGTGTAGAATGTATGTAGAATGTGTATAGAATGTGTATAGAATGTGTGCAGAATGTGTATAGAATGTGTGATGAATGTGTATAGAATGTGTGATGAATGTGTATAGAATGTGTATAGAATGTGTATAGAATGTGTATAGAATGTGTATAGAATGTGTGTAGAATGTGTGCAGAATGTGTATAGAATGTGTGCAGAATGTGTATAGAATGTGTGCAGAATGTGTATAGAATGTGTGATGAATGTGTATAGAATGTGTGCAGAATGTGTATAGAATGTGTGATGAATGTGTGATGAATGTGTATAGAATGTGTGATGAATGTGTATAGAATGTGTATAGAATGTGTGCAGAATGTGTATAGAATGTGTGATGAATGTGTGATGAATGTGTATAGAATGTGTGATGAATGTGTATAGAATGTGTGATGAATGTGTATAGAATGTGTGATGAATGTGTATAGAATGTGTGATGAATGTGTGATGAATGTGTGATGAATGTGTATAGAATGTGTGATGAATGTGTGATGAATGTGTGATGAATGTGTGATGAATGTGTATAGAATGTGTGATGAATGTGTATAGAATGTGTGATGAATGTGTATAGAATGTGTGATGAATGTGTATAGAATGTGTGATGAATGTGTATAGAATGTGTGATGAATGTGTATAGAATGTGTGATGAATGTGTATAGAATGTGTGATGAATGTGTATAGAATGTGTGATGAATGTGTGATGAATGTGTATAGAATGTGTGATGAATGTGTGATGAATGTGTATAGAATGTGTGATGAATGTGTATAGAATGTGTGATGAATGTGTATAGAATGTGTGATGAATGTGTGATGAATGTGTATAGATTGTGTGATGAATGTTTATAGAATGTGTGATGAATGTGTATAGAATGTGTGATGAATGTGTGATGAATGTGTATAGATTGTGTGATGAATGTTTATAGAATGTGTGATGAATGTGTATAGAATGTGTGATGAATGTGTGATGAATGTGTATAGAATGTGTGATGAATGTGTATAGAATGTGTGATGAATGTGTGATGAATGTGTATAGATTGTGTGATGAATGTTTATAGAATGTGTGATGAATGTGTATAGAATGTGTGATGAATGTGTATAGAATGTGTGATGAATGTGTGTAGAATGTGTGATGAATGTGTGATGAATGTGTATAGATTGTGTGATGAATGTTTATAGAATGTGTGATGAATGTGTATAGAATGTGTGATGAATGTGTGATGAATGTGTGATGAATGTGTGATGAATGTGTATAGAATGTGTGATGAATGTGTGATGATTGTGTGATGAATGTTTATAGAATGTGTGATGAATGTGTGATGAATGTGTGATGAATGTGTATAGAATGTGTGATGAATGTGTGATGAATGTGTATAGAATGTGTGATGAATGTTTATAGAATGTGTGATGAATGTGTATAGATTCTGTGATGAATGTTTATAGAATGTGTGATGAATGTGTGATGAATGTGTGATGAATGTGTGATGAATGTGTATAGAATGTGTGATGAATGTGTGATGAATGTGTATAGATTGTGTGTTGAATGTTTATAGAATGTGTGATGAATGTGTATAGAATGTGTGATGAATGTGTATAGAATGTGTGATGAATGTGTGTAGAATGTGTATAGAATGTGTATAGAATGTGTATAGAATGTGTGATGAATGTGTATAGAATGTGTGATGAATGTGTATAGAATGTGTGATGAATGTGTGTAAAATGTACATGTTATTTTTGTCCTTTAAAGAGGATGGTGCTAGTAACAATAAAAAACAACAACGAATAATTAGCTAGTCGTTTTGGCTCTCAGACGATGCCCAATCTGACCCAGATCGGATCGCGTAAACAACAACAGTAATTGTGTGACGGCTGAGATAGAGGAATGTGTCCCTACAAGTTCCTGAACGGCACAACTTGGAGAGCTCAAAAAAAAAATCACCTCATAATTGAAGGCTCTTCTTCTTTGAGACATAAAAATAACATGGAAATTCCTTAGGAACTGTGTACACTTTGGAGGAGTGTGTGGCCACTTGGAAACATCAGTTCGACCTCTCACGGGTCAAATTAAGACCCGACATCTGTAGACACTGTGGTTTTCTGACTGCCAGCCTGCTGTACATTGTAATTTGACTGGGGCCTGTGGGTGAAGGTGGTCATAAATGTAAGGGGCTGTTGTTTATCCAGTCTGTATCTTAGTCTGAGAGAGAGAGAGTGTGTGTGTGTGTGTGTGTGTGTGTGTGTGTGTGTGTGTGTGTGTGTGTCTAAGTATGTTGATCACACTCTGAGGAAAAAAAGGCTCCATGTAGAACCAAAAAGGTATATATCGTTTAAAACCCTGTATGGTCCATTTATGAATTATGGCCTCTACTAATAAGTAGTAGCTAAGCATATAATATAATAAACTATTAAACAACGGACAAAAGAACACCAGCATAGTCTTGAGATGTCATCGTTATTATATGCAAACATAGTTTGGAAAAATGCAATTGTGGCCTCTCTTTGTTTGAATGATGACCCACGTCGATCTTTGTACCGACTCTCTGGTGGACATTCGTGCAGTCAACTCTGGCTGACATCTTACTGGAACAGTAGACCACAGCATGGGTTGTCTGGCTGACTTCTCTATGGAACAGTAGACCACAGCATGGGTTGTCTGGCTGACATCTTACTGGAACAGTAGACCACAGCATGGGTTGTCTGGCTGACTTCTTACTGGAACAGTAGACCACAGCATGGGTTGTCTGGCTGACTTCTCTATAGAACAGTAGACCACAGTATGGGTTGTCTGGCTGACATCTTACTGGAACAGTAGACCACAGCATGGGTTGTCTGGCTGACTTCTCTATGGAACAGTACAGTATGGGTTGTCTGGCTGACATCTTACTGGAACAGTAGACCACAGCATGGGTTGTCTGGCTGACTTCTCTATGGAACAGTACAGTATGGGTTGTCTGGCTGACATCTTACTGGAACAGTAGACCACAGCATGGGTTGTCTGGCTGACTTCTCTATGGAACAGTAGACCACAGTATGGGTTGTCTGGCTGACATCTTAATGGAACAGTAGACCACAGCATGGGTTGTCTGGCTGACTTCTCTATGGAACAGTAGACCACAGTATGGGTTGTCTGGCTGACTTCTCTATGGAACAGTACAGTATGGGTTGTCTGGCTGACATCTTACTGGAACAGTAGACCACAGCATGGGTTGTCTGGCTGACTTCTCTATGGAACAGTAGACCACAGTATGGGTTGTCTGGCTGACTTCTCTATGGAACAGTACAGTATGGGTTGTCTGGCTGACATCTTACTGGAACAGTAGACCACAGCATGGGTTGTCTGGCTGACTTCTCTATGGAACAGTACAGTATGGGTTGTCTGGCTGACTTCTCTATGGAACAGTACAGTATGGGTTGTCTGGCTGACATCTTACTGGAACAGTAGACCACAGTATGGGTTGTCTGGCTGACTTCTCTATGGAACAGTACAGTATGGGTTGTCTGGCTGACATCTTACTGGAACAGTAGACCACAGTATGGGTTGTCTGGCTGACTTCTCTATGGAACAGTACAGTATGGGTTGTCTGGCTGACATCTTACTGGAACAGTAGACCACAGTATGGGTTGTCTGGCTGACTTCTCTATGGAACAGTACAGTATGGGTTGTTGTCTGGCTGACTTCTCTATGGAACAGTACAGTATGGGTTGTCTGGCTGATTTCTCTATAGAACAGTACAGTATGTGTTGTTGTCTGGCTGACTTCTCTATAGAAGAGTACAGTATGGGTTGTTGTCTGGCTGACTTCTCTATAGAACAGTACAGTATGGGTTGTTACCTGGCTGACTTCTCTATAGAACAGTACAGTATGGGTTGTTGTCTGACTTCTCTATATAACAGTACAGTATGGGTTGTTGTCTGGCTGACTTCTCTATAGAACAGTACAGCATGGGTTGTTGTCTGGCTGACTTCTCTATGGAACAGTACAGTATGGGTTGTCTGGCTGACATCTTACTGGAACAGTAGACCACAGTATGGGTTGTCTGGCTGACTTCTCTATGGAACAGTACAGTATGGGTTGTCTGGCTGACATCTTACTGGAACAGTAGACCACAGTATGGGTTGTCTGGCTGACTTCTCTATGGAACAGTACAGTATGGGTTGTCTGGCTGACATCTTACTGGAACAGTAGACCACAGTATGGGTTGTCTGGCTGACTTCTCTATGGAACAGTACAGTATGGGTTGTTGTCTGGCTGACTTCTCTATGGAACAGTACAGTATGGGTTGTCTGGCTGATTTCTCTATAGAACAGTACAGTATGGGTTGTTGTCTGGCTGACTTCTCTATAGAACAGTACAGTATGGGTTGTTGTCTGGCTGACTTCTCTATAGAACAGTACAGCATGGGTTGTTGTCTGGCTGACTTCTCTATGGAACAGTACAGTATGGGTTGTCTGGCTGACTTCTCTATGGAACAGTACAGTATGTGTTGTCTGGCTGACTTCTCTATGGAACAGTACAGTATGGGTTGTCTGGCTGACTTCTCTATGGAACAGTACAGTATGGGTTGTTACCTGGCTGACTTCTCTATGGAACAGTACAGTATGGGTTGTTACCTGGCTGACTTCTCTATAGAACAGTACAGTATGGGTTGTTACCTGGCTGACTTCTCTATGGAACAGTACAGTATGGGTTGTCTGGCTGACTTCTCTGTGGAACAGTACAGTATGGGTTGTTACCTGGCTGACTTCTCTATAGAACAGTACAGTATGGGTTGTTACCTGGCTGACTTCTCTATGGAACAGTACAGTATGGGTTGTTGTCTGACTTCTCTATATAACAGTACAGTATGGGTTGTTGTCTGGCTGACTTCTCTATAGAACAGTACAGTATGGGTTGTCTGGCTGATTTCTCTGTAGAACAGTACAGTATGGGTTGTCTGGCTGATTTCTCTATGGAACAGTAGACCACAGTATGGGTTGTCTGGCTGACTTCTTACTGGAACAGTAGACCACAGCATGGGTTGTCTGGCTGACATCTTACTGGAACAGTAGACCACAGCATGGGTTGTCTGGCTGACTTCTCTATAGAACAGTAGACCACAGTATGGGTTGTCTGGCTGACATCTTACTGGAACAGTAGACCACAGCATGGGTTGTCTGGCTGACTTCTCTATGGAACAGTACAGTATGGGTTGTCTGGCTGACATCTTACTGGAACAGTAGACCACAGCATGGGTTGTCTGGCTGACATCTTACTGGAACAGTAGACTACAGCATGGGTTGTCTGGCTGACTTCTCTATAGAACAGTAGACCACAGTATGGGTTGTCTGGCTGACATCTTACTGGAACAGTAGACCACAGCATGGGTTGTCTGGCTGACTTCTCTATAGAACAGTAGACCACAGTATGGGTTGTCTGGCTGACATCTTACTGGAACAGTAGACCACAGCATGGGTTGTCTGGCTGACTTCTCTATGGAACAGTACAGTATGGGTTGTCTGGCTGACATCTTACTGGAACAGTAGACCACAGCATGGGTTGTCTGGCTGACTTCTCTATGGAACAGTACAGTATGGGTTGTCTGGCTGACATCTTACTGGAACAGTAGACCACAGCATGGGTTGTCTGGCTGACTTCTCTATGGAACAGTAGACCACAGTATGGGTTGTCTGGCTGACATCTTACTGGAACAGTAGACCACAGCATGGGTTGTCTGGCTGACTTCTCTATGGAACAGTAGACCACAGTATGGGTTGTCTGGCTGACTTCTCTATGGAACAGTACAGTATGGGTTGTCTGGCTGACATCTTACTGGAACAGTAGACCACAGCATGGGTTGTCTGGCTGACTTCTCTATGGAACAGTAGACCACAGTATGGGTTGTCTGGCTGACTTCTCTATGGAACAGTACAGTATGGGTTGTCTGGCTGACATCTTACTGGAACAGTAGACCACAGCATGGGTTGTCTGGCTGACTTCTCTATGGAACAGTACAGTATGGGTTGTCTGGCTGACTTCTCTATGGAACAGTACAGTATGGGTTGTCTGGCTGACATCTTACTGGAACAGTAGACCACAGTATGGGTTGTCTGGCTGACTTCTCTATGGAACAGTACAGTATGGGTTGTCTGGCTGACATCTTACTGGAACAGTAGACCACAGTATGGGTTGTCTGGCTGACTTCTCTATGGAACAGTACAGTATGGGTTGTCTGGCTGACATCTTACTGGAACAGTAGACCACAGTATGGGTTGTCTGGCTGACTTCTCTATGGAACAGTACAGTATGGGTTGTTGTCTGGCTGACTTCTCTATGGAACAGTACAGTATGGGTTGTCTGGCTGATTTCTCTATAGAACAGTACAGTATGTGTTGTTGTCTGGCTGACTTCTCTATAGAAGAGTACAGTATGGGTTGTTGTCTGGCTGACTTCTCTATAGAACAGTACAGTATGGGTTGTTACCTGGCTGACTTCTCTATAGAACAGTACAGTATGGGTTGTTGTCTGACTTCTCTATATAACAGTACAGTATGGGTTGTTGTCTGGCTGACTTCTCTATAGAACAGTACAGCATGGGTTGTTGTCTGGCTGACTTCTCTATGGAACAGTACAGTATGGGTTGTCTGGCTGACATCTTACTGGAACAGTAGACCACAGTATGGGTTGTCTGGCTGACTTCTCTATGGAACAGTACAGTATGGGTTGTCTGGCTGACATCTTACTGGAACAGTAGACCACAGTATGGGTTGTCTGGCTGACTTCTCTATGGAACAGTACAGTATGGGTTGTCTGGCTGACATCTTACTGGAACAGTAGACCACAGTATGGGTTGTCTGGCTGACTTCTCTATGGAACAGTACAGTATGGGTTGTTGTCTGGCTGACTTCTCTATGGAACAGTACAGTATGGGTTGTCTGGCTGATTTCTCTATAGAACAGTACAGTATGTGTTGTTGTCTGGCTGACTTCTCTATAGAAGAGTACAGTATGGGTTGTTGTCTGGCTGACTTCTCTATAGAACAGTACAGTATGGGTTGTTACCTGGCTGACTTCTCTATAGAACAGTACAGTATGGGTTGTTGTCTGACTTCTCTATATAACAGTACAGTATGGGTTGTTGTCTGGCTGACTTCTCTATAGAACAGTACAGCATGGGTTGTTGTCTGGCTGACTTCTCTATGGAACAGTACAGTATGGGTTGTCTGGCTGACTTCTCTATGGAACAGTACAGTATGGGTTGTCTGGCTGACTTCTCTATGGAACAGTACAGTATGGGTTGTCTGGCTGACTTCTCTATGGAACAGTACAGTATGGGTTGTTACCTGGCTGACTTCTCTATGGAACAGTACAGTATGGGTTGTTACCTGGCTGACTTCTCTATAGAACAGTACAGTATGGGTTGTTACCTGGCTGACTTCTCTATGGAACAGTACAGTATGGGTTGTCTGGCTGACTTCTCTGTGGAACAGTACAGTATGGGTTGTTACCTGGCTGACTTCTCTATAGAACAGTACAGTATGGGTTGTTACCTGGCTGACTTCTCTATGGAACAGTACAGTATGGGTTGTTGTCTGACTTCTCTATATAACAGTACAGTATGGGTTGTTGTCTGGCTGACTTCTCTATAGAACAGTACAGTATGGGTTGTCTGGCTGATTTCTCTGTAGAACAGTACAGTATGGGTTGTCTGGCTGATTTCTCTATAGAACAGTACAGTATGGGTTGTCTGGCTGATTTCTCTATAGAACAGTACAGTATGGGTTGTCTGGCTGACTTCTCTATAGAACAGTACAGTATGGGTTGTCTGGCTGACTTCTCTATAGAACAGTACAGTATGGGTTGTCTGGCTGACTTCTCTATGGAACAGTACAGTATGTGTTGTCTGGCTGATTTCTCTATAGAACAGTACAGTATGGGTTGTCTGGCTGACTTCTCTATAGAACAGTACAGTATGGGTTGTCTGGCTGACTTCTCTATGGAACAGTACAGTATGGGTTGTCTGGCTGATTTCTCTATAGAACAGTACAGTATGGGTTGTCTGGCTGACTTCTCTATAGAACAGTACAGTATGTGTTGTTGTCTGGCTGACTTCTCTATAGAACAGTACAGTATGGGTTGTTGTCTGGCTGACTTCTCTATAGAACAGTACAGTATGGGTTGTTACCTGGCTGACTTCTCTATAGAACAGTACAGTATGGGTTGTTGTCTGACTTCTCTATATAACAGTACAGTATGGGTTGTTGTCTGGCTGACTTCTCTATAGAACAGTACAGTATGGGTTGTCTGGCTGACATCTTACTGGAACAGTAGACCACAGCATGGGTTGTCTGGCTGACTTCTCTATGGAACAGTACAGTATGGGTTGTCTGGCTGACTTCTCTATGGAACAGTACAGTATGGGTTGTCTGGCTGACATCTTACTGGAACAGTAGACCACAGTATGGGTTGTCTGGCTGACTTCTCTATGGAACAGTACAGTATGGGTTGTCTGGCTGACATCTTACTGGAACAGTAGACCACAGTATGGGGTTGTCTGGCTGACTTCTCTATGGAACAGTACAGTATGGGTTGTCTGGCTGACATCTTACTGGAACAGTAGACCACAGTATGGGTTGTCTGGCTGACTTCTCTATGGAACAGTACAGTATGGGTTGTTGTCTGGCTGACTTCTCTATGGAACAGTACAGTATGGGTTGTCTGGCTGATTTCTCTATAGAACAGTACAGTATGTGTTGTTGTCTGGCTGACTTCTCTATAGAAGAGTACAGTATGGGTTGTTGTCTGGCTGACTTCTCTATAGAACAGTACAGTATGGGTTGTTACCTGGCTGACTTCTCTATAGAACAGTACAGTATGGGTTGTTGTCTGACTTCTCTATATAACAGTACAGTATGGGTTGTTGTCTGGCTGACTTCTCTATAGAACAGTACAGCATGGGTTGTTGTCTGGCTGACTTCTCTATGGAACAGTACAGTATGGGTTGTCTGGCTGACATCTTACTGGAACAGTAGACCACAGTATGGGTTGTCTGGCTGACTTCTCTATGGAACAGTACAGTATGGGTTGTCTGGCTGACATCTTACTGGAACAGTAGACCACAGTATGGGTTGTCTGGCTGACTTCTCTATGGAACAGTACAGTATGGGTTGTCTGGCTGACATCTTACTGGAACAGTAGACCACAGTATGGGTTGTCTGGCTGACTTCTCTATGGAACAGTACAGTATGGGTTGTTGTCTGGCTGACTTCTCTATGGAACAGTACAGTATGGGTTGTCTGGCTGATTTCTCTATAGAACAGTACAGTATGTGTTGTTGTCTGGCTGACTTCTCTATAGAAGAGTACAGTATGGGTTGTTGTCTGGCTGACTTCTCTATAGAACAGTACAGTATGGGTTGTTACCTGGCTGACTTCTCTATAGAACAGTACAGTATGGGTTGTTGTCTGACTTCTCTATATAACAGTACAGTATGGGTTGTTGTCTGGCTGACTTCTCTATAGAACAGTACAGCATGGGTTGTTGTCTGGCTGACTTCTCTATGGAACAGTACAGTATGGGTTGTCTGGCTGACTTCTCTATGGAACAGTACAGTATGGGTTGTCTGGCTGACTTCTCTATGGAACAGTACAGTATGGGTTGTCTGGCTGACTTCTCTATGGAACAGTACAGTATGGGTTGTTACCTGGCTGACTTCTCTATGGAACAGTACAGTATGGGTTGTTACCTGGCTGACTTCTCTATAGAACAGTACAGTATGGGTTGTTACCTGGCTGACTTCTCTATGGAACAGTACAGTATGGGTTGTCTGGCTGACTTCTCTGTGGAACAGTACAGTATGGGTTGTTACCTGGCTGACTTCTCTATAGAACAGTACAGTATGGGTTGTTACCTGGCTGACTTTTCTATGGAACAGTACAGTATGGGTTGTTGTCTGACTTCTCTATATAACAGTACAGTATGGGTTGTTGTCTGGCTGACTTCTCTATAGAACAGTACAGTATGGGTTGTCTGGCTGATTTCTCTGTAGAACAGTACAGTATGGGTTGTCTGGCTGATTTCTCTATAGAACAGTACAGTATGGGTTGTCTGGCTGATTTCTCTATAGAACAGTACAGTATGGGTTGTCTGGCTGACTTCTCTATAGAACAGTACAGTATGGGTTGTCTGGCTGACTTCTCTATAGAACAGTACAGTATGGGTTGTCTGGCTGACTTCTCTATGGAACAGTACAGTATGTGTTGTCTGGCTGATTTCTCTATAGAACAGTACAGTATGGGTTGTCTGGCTGACTTCTCTATAGAACAGTACAGTATGGGTTGTCTGGCTGACTTCTCTATGGAACAGTACAGTATGGGTTGTCTGGCTGATTTCTCTATAGAACAGTACAGTATGGGTTGTCTGGCTGACTTCTCTATAGAACAGTACAGTATGTGTTGTTGTCTGGCTGACTTCTCTATAGAAGAGTACAGTATGGGTTGTTGTCTGGCTGACTTCTCTATAGAACAGTACAGTATGGGTTGTTACCTGGCTGACTTCTCTATAGAACAGTACAGTATGGGTTGTTGTCTGACTTCTCTATATAACAGTACAGTATGGGTTGTTGTCTGGCTGACTTCTCTATAGAACAGTACAGCATGGGTTGTTGTCTGGCTGACTTCTCTATAGAACAGTACAGTATAGGTTGTCTGGCTGACTTCTCTATAGAGCAGTACAGTATGGGTTGTCTGGCTGATTTCTCTATAGAACAGTACAGTATGGGTTGTTGTCTGACTTCTCTATATAACAGTACAGTATGGGTTGTTGTCTGGCTGACTTCTCTATAGAACAGTACAGCATGGGTTGTTGTCTGGCTGACTTCTCTATAGAACAGTACAGTATAGGTTGTCTGGCTGACTTCTCTATAGAGCAGTACAGTATGGGTTGTCTGGCTGATTTCTCTATAGAACAGTACAGTATGGGTTGTCTGGCTGATTTCTCTATGGAACAGTACAGTATGGGTTGTCTGGCTGACTTCTCTATAGAACAGTACAGTATGGGTTGTCTGGCTGACTTCTCTATGGAACAGTACAGTATGGGTTGTTACCTGGCTGACTTCTCTATAGAACAGCACAGTATGGGTTGTTGTCTGGCTTGTTCCTGAGAGGAAGAACAAAGGATAAAGAACATGAGTTAATCTTCAGAAACATGATTTGATCTGCCAGAAATTAAGACAGGATGCTATGTAGTCATGTAATTATTATGATGGCGAAGAACAGTTTACATGCAGTTGTTGTCATCAGCGTCCAATAGAGATCCTCTGCCTGTGATAGTTCTGGGTGACTGCCAGACTGCGCAAAACATATTGTGTTAAAAGTCATGGGAATCGATAACAAGGCTATTGAATCACCAAGACTTATTATAAATAATGTATTATATATAATGTAGATACCTACCTCCTCTCGGTTATCCCACTGCCAGTTACGTGCATTGAACAGAGGTCAGCAATAACTTCATGAAACACATTGCCCTCATCTGACTCCAGACGGACATAAAAGGAACAATGAGCTAATTGACAATGTCAGGCTTGGTCTGTAGATCTATTAGGCCTATTCAGTAATACAAACAAGAGTTAGCCGGCTAGCTTGTAAAGTGGCTAATTAAATTAGCCTAGCTTTTTCCTGTCTCGCTAGCTAGCTAACGTTTGCTTACAAACAGTGCTCAAATTTGAGTAAACTCTATCTACAATCTATCTATCTATCTAGCCTAAAGTTTATGGTATGACTTTGGCTTCATATATTTTGAATTAAATAATCAAAACTTACATAGAAAAATGGCGTGCTTATTGGTAGGCTAGTTCAACAACCGTTCTGTTGCGTTGTCATGCTGGAATGGCAGTTGGTTTTTGAATAGGAGGAATGGCAGTTGGTTTTTGAATAGGAGGAATGGCAGTTGGTTTTTGAATAGGAGGAATGGCAGTTGGTTTTTGAATAGCAGTAAAAATTGTAATTGACATGTGGCCTTGTCTTAAAGGGGCTATCTGTTACATGTGGCCTTGTCTTAAAGGGGCTGATATGACAGGGGAAAACCAGAGGAGAATCCATCCTGAATGTTTTTTGGAGCTAACCACTCATTGAAATGGCTGTCTATGGGAAAATCAATGGAATACCTCCCAGATTGCAGTTCCCAGGGCTTCCAGTAGATGTCAACAGTCTTTAGAAAGAGTTTCAGGCTTGTTCTTTGAAAAATTAGCTAGAATCTGTAGTTATTCTAGGTGTCTCCCATTTTGCCTGCAGTATTGTGGCGCACGTGGATGAGGGCGCACACTTCGTTATTTTTCTCCGGTAATGAACATACTATCATACATACTTACATGTATCATTTATTTACATATTAGGGTACCTGAGAATTTTTTAAAAACGTTGTTTGACTTGTTTGGACTAAGTTTATTGGTAACTTTTGGGATTCCTTTGTATGCATTTTGAACGAGGGAAACCGGTGGATTATTGAATCAAGCGCGCCAACTAAACTGACTTTTCTGGGATATAAAGAAGAACTTTATCGAACACAACAACCGTTTTTTTATGTAGCTGGGACCCTTTGGATTGCAAACAGAGGAAGATCTTCAAAGGTAAGTGATTTATTTTATCTCTATTTCTGACTTTCGTGATGCCTCTGCTTGTTTGGAAAATGTTTGTAATGCTTTTGTACGCGGGGCGCTGTCCTCAGATAATCGCGTAAAGCCTTTTGGATATCTGACAAAGCGGCTGGATTAACAAGAAGTTAAGCTTTTAAATGATGTAAGACACTTGTATTTTCGTGAATGTATAATATTACGAATTTGGTATTTTGAATATACGTAAGTGAGTATATGTAAGTGAGCACTGTAACAAAACATGGTTAAAGTTATTATTTTCTGAACATGGATAGTCAATCTTTGCATCCATAGCTCTGTCTATGATTTTGAGAGTGGTTTCATTTCTTCAACCCCATCCAAATCAAATCAAATCAAATTGTATTTGTCACATACACATGGTTAGCAGATGTTAATGCGAGTGTGGCGAAATGCTTGTGCTTCTAGTTCCGACAATGCAGTAATATCCAACGAGTAATCTAACCTAACAATTCCAAAACTACTGTCTTATACACACAAGTGTAAAGGAATGATAAGAATATGTACATAAAAAAATATATGAATAAGTGATGGTACAGAATGGCATAGGCAAGATGCAGTAGATGGTATCGAGTACCGTATATACATATGAGAGGAGTAATGTAGGGTATGTAAACATTATATAAAGTGGCTAGTGATACATGTATTACATCCATTTTTCCATTATTAAAGTGGCTCGAGTTGAGTCAATATGTTGGCAGCAGCCACTCAATATTAGTGGTGGCTGTTTAACAGTCTGATGGCCTTGAGATAGAAGCTGTTTTTCAGTCTCTCTGTCCCAGCTTTGATGCACCTGTACTGACCTCGCCTTCTGGATGATAGCGGGGTGAACAGGCAGTGGCTCGGGTGGTTGTTGTCCTTGATGATCTTTATGGCCTTCCTGTGACATCGGGTGGTGTAGGTGTCCTGGAGGGCAAGTAGTTTGCCCCCGATGATGCGTTGTGCAGACCTCACTACCCTCTGAAGAGCCTTACGGTTGTGGGCGGAGCAGTTGCCGTACCAGGCAGTGATACAGCCCGACAGGATGCTCTCGATTGTGCATCGGTAGAAGTTTGTGAGTGCTTTTGGTGACAAGCCAAATTTCTTCAGCCTGCTGAGGGTGGACTATTTCAGTTTGTCTGTGATGTGTACGCCAAGGAACTTAAAACGTACTACCCTCTCCACTAATGTCCCCTCAGCTTTTTACTGAAACGGCGGCGGAGAGAACACTTTGTTATTGTTTCGACGGCATATTGCCTGTTTAAACGGGAGATTATACTCAAGAAACAACAGTTTTTTACCTCAAAAGTATTAAAGTCTACTGGCAAGACAAGTTAACATTCCAACCCTTCGATCTGGACAGGAAAAAAGGTTCTATAGCTACACCATCGAGAGCATCCTGACTGGCTGCATCACTGCTTGGTATGACAACTGCTCGGCATCCGACCGCAAGGCGCTACAGAGGGTAGTGCGTACGGCCCAGTACATCACCGGGGCTAAGCTTCCTGCCATCCAGGACCTCTATACCAGGCAGTGTCAGAGGAAGGCACAAACATTTTCAAAGACTCGAGACACCCAAGTCATAGACTGTTCTCTCTGCTGCCGCATGGTAGTCGGTACCGGATCGCCAAGTCTAGGTCCAAAAGGCTCCTTAACAGATTCTACCCCCCAAGCCATAAGACTACTGAACAGAAAATCAAAATGGCTACCCAGACTATTTACATTGACCCGATGCACATTTAAAATCAAATCAAATCAAATCAAATTTTATTTGTCACATACACATGGTTAGCAGATGTTAATGCGAGTGTAGCGAAATGCTTGTGCTTCTAGTTCCGACAATGCAGTAATAACAAGTAATCTAACTAACAATTCCAAAACTACTGTATTGTACACAGTGTAAGGGGATAAAGAATATGTACATAAGGATATATGAATGAGTGATGGTACAGAGCAGCATAGGCAAGATACAGTAGATGGTATCGAGTACAGTATGTACAAATGAGATGAGTATGTAAACAAAGTGGCATAGTATAAAGTGGCTAGTGATACATGTATTTCATAAGGATACAGTCGATGATATAGAGTACAGTATATACGTATGCATATGAGATGAATACTGTAGGGTAAGTAACATTTATATAAGGTAGCATTGTTTAAAGTGGCTAGTGATATATTTACATCACTTCCCATCAATTCCCATTATTAAAGTGGCTGGAGTTGAGTCAGTGTCAGTGTGTTGGCAGCAGCCACTCAGTGTTAGTGGTGGCTGTTTAACAGTCTGATGGCCTTGAGATAGAAGCTGTTTTTCAGTCTCTCGGTCCCAGCTTTGATGCACCTGTACTGACCTCGCCTTCTGGATGATAGCGGGGTGAACAGGCAGTGGCTCGGGTGGTTGATGTCCTTGATGATCTTTATGGCCTTCCTGTGACATCGGGTGGTGTAGGTGTCCTGGAGGGCAGGTAGTTTGCCCCCGGTGATGCGTTGTGCAGACCTCACTACCCTCTGGAGAGCCTTACGGTTGAGGGCGGTGCAGTTGCCATACCAGGCGGTGATACAGCCCGCCAGGATGCTCTCGATTGTGCATCTGTAGAAGTTTGTGAGTGCTTTTGGTGACAAGCCAAATTTCTTCAGCCTCCTGAGGTTGAAGAGGCGCTGCTGCGCCTTCTTCACGATACTGTCTGTGTGAGTGGACCAATTCAGTTTGTCTGTGATGTGTATGCCGAGGAACTTAAAACTTGCTACCCTCTCCACTACTGTTCCATCGATGTGGATAGGGGGGTGTTCCCTCTGCTGTTTCCTGAAGTCCACAATCATCTCCTTAGTTTTGTTGACGTTGAGTGTGAGGTTATTTTCCTGACACCACACTCCGAGGGCCCTCACCTCCTCCCTGTAGGCCGTCTCGTCGTTGTTGGTAATCAAGCCTACCACTGTTGTGTCGTCCGCAAACTTGATGATTGAGTTGGAGGCGTGCGTGGCCACGCAGTCGTGGGTGAACAGGGAGTACAGGAGAGGGCTCAGAACGCACCCTTGTGGGGCCCCAGTGTTGAGGATCTGCGGGGAGGAGATGTTGTTGCCTACCCTCACCACCTGGGGGCGGCCCGTCAGGAAGTCCAGTACCCAGTTGCACAGGGCGGGGTCGAGACCCAGGGTCTCGAGCTTGATGACGAGCTTGGAGGGTACTATGGTGTTGAATGCCGAGCTGTAGTCGATGAACAGCATTCTCACATAGGTATTCCTCTTGTCCAGATGGGTTAGGGCAGTGTGCAGTGTGGTTGAGATTGCATCGTCTGTGGACCTATTTGGGCGGTAAGCAAATTGGAGTGGGTCTAGGGTGTCAGGTAGGGTGGAGGTGATATGGTCCTTGACTAGTCTCTCAAAGCACTTCATGATGACGGATGTGAGTGCTACGGGGCGGTAGTCGTTTAGCTCAGTTACCTTAGCTTTCTTGGGAACAGGAACAATGGTGGCCCTCTTGAAGCATGTGGGAACAGCAGACTGGTATAGGGATTGATTGAATATGTCCGTAAACACACCGGCCAGCTGGTCTGCGCATGCTCTGAGGGCGCGGCTGGGGATGCCGTCTGGGCCTGCAGCCTTGCGAGGGTTAACACGTTTAAATGTCTTACTCACCTCGGCTGCAGTGAAGGAGAGACCGCATGTTTTCGTTGTCAGTGGCACTGTATTGTCGTCAAAGCGGGCAAAAAAGTTATTTAGTCTGCCTGGGAGCAAGACAACCTGGTCCGTGACTGGGCTGGATTTCTTCCTGTAGTCCGTGATTGACTGTAGACCCTGCCACATGCCTCTTGTGTCTGAGCCGTTGAATTGAGATTCTACTTTGTCTCTGTACTGGCGCTTAGCTTGTTTGATAGCCTTGCGGAGGGAATAGCTGCACTGATTGTATTCGGTCATGTTACCAGACACCTTGCCCTGATTAAAAGCAGTGGTTCGCGCTTTCAGTTTCACACGAATGCTGCCATCAATCCAAGGTTTCTGGTTAGGGAATGTTTTAATCGTTGCTATGGGAACGACATCTTCAACGCACGTTCTAATGAACTCGCACACCGAATCAGCGTATTCGTCAATGTTGTTATCTGACGCAATACGAAACATCTCCCAGTCCACGTGAGGGAAGCAGTCTTGGAGTGTGGAGTCAGCTTGGTCGGACCAGCGTTGGACAGACCTCAGCGTGGGAGCCTCTTGTTTTAGTTTCTGTCTGTAGGCAGGGATCAACAAAATGGAGTCGTGGTCAGCTTTTCCGAAAGGGGGGCGGGGCAGGGCCTTATACTCTACCCACACGCTCACACATACTTACACTGACACTCCAACACACACACGCACGCACACACACATGCTGATGCTACTCTGTTTATAGTCTCTCCTGACTGACTAGTCCCTTTACCCTTACCTAAATACAGAATACCAGTCAATAGTTTGGACACACCTATTAATTCCAAGGTTTTTATTATTATTATTATTTTTATTTTTTTTTACAATTTTCTACATTGTAGAATAATAGCGAAAACATAAAAACTTTGAAATAACACATATTGAATAATGTAGTAACAACAAAAGTGTTAAATAAATCAATATATATTTGAAACAATATTCAAACCTTTGACTAGTTCTGTACATATTACCTCAACTACCTCGTACCCCTGCACATTGCCTTGGTAGTGGTGCTCCTTGTATATAGTCTCATTATTACCTCAACTACCTCATTATTACCTCAACTACCTCGTACCCCTGCACATTGCCTTGGTAGTGGTACTCCTTGTCTATAGTCGCGTTATTTGAGTGTGTTACCATTTACTTTTTTAACTCTTCTTCGTTGGTTTTAAGGGCTCTGTAAAGTCTACACCTGTTATATTCAGAGCATGTGACCAATGCAATTTGATTTGATTGTGTAGATTCAGCGTCAAACCCCCAAAAATGGAAAAAGATAAGAATAGAATAAGAAGTGTGCTTATCTGTTCTTTAGAAGGATTGCGTGTGCGTGTGCAGTATTAGTAGAATACACCATCATTTGTAGACCAGAATGATTATTTTAAAGCTGTGTCAGTTGAAGAGTGTCAGTTGAAGAGAATTCAGTCCGGGGCTCTCGCTTTGTAACTAAACGAGCTTTGTCTCCAGCATGGATTTTGGATTCAATGCTCAGACTTGCTCAGAGGACGGAGTGTGTGCATGTGTGACCGAGAGTGTGAGACAGTGGCGTGTGGGAGATAGAGAGAGCCAGCTCAATGTTGAATAAACTGAATTTAACCACTTCTGTGAAAACACTAAAACAAACAACACGGAGAGTTCTTTCCAAAACAGAGTGCACAACTTCTACAATCTTTCTGTCTCTATAACAAAGAACAAACATCAAAAACATATACTGTTCATACAGTATACTACTGTTCAAAAGTTTGGGGTCACTTAGAAATGTCTTTGTTTTTGAAAGAAAATAAAATATTTTGTCCATTAAAATAACATTAAATTGATCAGAAATACAGTGTAGACATTGTTAATGTTGTAAATGACTATTGTAGCTGGAAATGACTGATTTTTAATGGAATATCTATATAGGTGTACAGAGGCCCATTATCAGCAACCATCACTCCTGTGTTCCAATGGCACGTTGTGTTAGCTCATCCAAGTTTATCATTTTAAAAGGGTAATAGATCATTAGAAAACCCTTTTTGCCATTATGTTAGCA
Source organism: Oncorhynchus clarkii lewisi (assembly GCF_045791955.1). Classification (NCBI taxonomy): domain Eukaryota; kingdom Metazoa; phylum Chordata; class Actinopteri; order Salmoniformes; family Salmonidae; genus Oncorhynchus; species Oncorhynchus clarkii. Next base: position 14,154 of record NW_027258177.1, on the reverse strand, counting down.
CAGCTGAAAACTGTTTTGCTGATAAAAGAAGCATTAAAACTGGCCTTCTTTAGACTAGTTGAATATCTGGAGCATCAGCATTTGTTCAGGCTCAAAATGGCCAAAAACAAAGACCTTTCTTCTGAAACTCATCAGTCTATTCTTGTTCTGAGAAATGAAGGCTATTCCATGCGAGAAATTGCCAAGAAACTGAATATCTCAAAATGGCCAGAAAGAAAAATACTTTCTATACTTTCTCCCCCTCTTCATTCTCTATCTCTCCCTCCCCCTCTCTCTAGCTCCCTCTCTCTCTCCTTCCCTGTCTCTCCACCTCTCCTTCCCTCCTTCCCTCCCCCTCTTTATCTCTCTCTCCTTCATTCTCTATCTCTCCCTCACCCATCTCTCTAGCTCCCTCTCTCTCTCCTTCCCTGTCTCTCCATCTCTCCTTCCCTCCCCCCTCTCTCTCTCTATCTCCCTCTCCCTCTCCTTCCCTGTCTCTCCACCTCTCCTTCCCTCCTTCCCTCCCCCCTCTTTCTCCCTAGCTCCTCTCTCTCCTTCCCCTCTCGCTTTCTTTTTCTCCATCTCTCTCTATCTCTCCTTCCCTCTCCTGCTCCCACTTCTCTCTCTCTGTCTCTCTCTTGCTCCCTCTCACTTTAACTCTCTCTCGCTCTCTCTCCCTCCCCCCCTCTCTCTCTGTCTCTCTCTTGCTCCCTCTCTCTTTCCTTCTCGCTCTCTCTCCCTCTCCCCTCTCTCTCTCTGTCTTGCCCTCTCAAATCAACTAAATTCAAAGGTCTTTATTGGCATGGGAAACATATCTTAACATTGCCAAAGCAATGTAAACATTACACTCACCAAATTGCCAAAACAATAAAGACACTTCAAATGTCGTATTATATAGCAACCTTTCAGTTACGAGTCCAACGCTCTAACCACTACACTCTAACCACTAGGCTACCTGCCGTCCCTACACTCTAACCACTAGGCTACCTGCCGTCCCTACACTCTGACCACTAGGCTACCTGCCGTCCCTACACTCTGACCACTAGGCTACCTGCCGTCCCTACACTCTGACCACTAGGCTACCTGCCGTCCCTACACTCTGACCACTAGGCTACCTGCCGTCCCTACACTCTAACCACTAGGCTACCTGCCGTCCCTACACTCTAACCACTAGGCTACCTGCCGTCCCTACACTCTAACCACTTGGCTAACTGCGGTCCCTACACTCTAACCTCTAGGCTACCTGCCGCCCCTACACTCTAACCACTAGGCTACCTGCCGTCCCTACACTCTAACCACTAGGCTACCTGCCGTCCCTACACTCTAACCACTAGGCTACCTGCCGTCCCTACACTATAACCACTAGGCTACCTGCCATCCCAACACTCTAACCACTAGGCTACCTGCCGTCCCTACACTCTAACCACTAGGCTACCTGCCGTCCCTACACTATAACCAGTAGGCTACCTGCCATCCCAACACTCTAACCACTAGGCTACCTGCCGTCCCTACACTCTAACTACTAGGCTACCTGCCGCCCCTACACTCTAACCTCTAGGCTACCTGCCGCCCCTACACTCTAACCACTAGGCTACCTGCCGTCCCTACACTCTAACCACTAGGCTACCTGCCGTCCCTACACTCTAACCACTAGGCTACCTGCCGTCCCTACACTATAACCACTAGGCTACCTGCCATCCCAACACTCTAACCACTAGGCTACCTGCCGTCCCTACACTCTAACCACTAGGCTACCTGCCGCCCCTACACTCTAACCACGAGGCTACCTGCGGTCCCTACACTCTAGCCTCTAGGCTACCTGCCGTCCCTACACTCTAACCACTACACTCTAACCACTAGGCAACCTTCCGCCCCTACAATCTAACCTCTAGGCTACCTGCGGTCCCTACACTCTAGCCTCTAGGCTACCTGCCGTCCCTACACTCTAACCACTACACTCTAACCACTAGGCAACCTGCCGTCCCTACACTCTAAACACTTGGCTAACTGCGGTCCCTACACTCTAAGCTCTAGGCTACCTGCCGCCCCTACACTCTAACCACTAGGCTACCTGCCGTCCCTACACTCTAACCACTAGGCTACCTGCCGTCCCTACACTCTAACCACTAGGCTACCTGCCGTCCCTACACTCTAACCACTAGGCTACCTGCCGTCCTTACACTCTAACCGCTAGGCTACCTGCCGTCCCTACACTCTAACCACTAGGCTACCTGCCGTCCCTACACTCTAACCGCTAGACTACCTGCTGTCCCTACACTCTAACCACGAGGCTACCTGCCGCCCCTACACTCTAACCACTAGGCTACCTGCCGTCCCTACACTCTAACCACTAGGCTACCTGCCGTCCCTACACTCTAACCACTAGGCTACCTGCCGTCCCTACACTCTAACCACTAGGCTACCTGCCGTCCTTACACTCTAACCGCTAGGCTACCTGCCGTCCCTACACTCTAACCACTAGGCTACCTGCCGTCCCTACACTCTAACCGCTAGACTACCTGCTGTCCCTACACTCTAACCACGAGGCTACCTGCCGCCCCTACACTCTAACAACTAGGCAACCTGCCGCCCCTACACTCTAACCTCTAGGCTACCTGCGGTCCTTACACTCTAGCCACTAGGCTACCTGCCGTCCCTACACTCTAACCACTTGGCTAACTGCGGTCCCTACACTCTAACCTCTAGGCTACCTGCGGTCCTTACACTCTAGCCACTAGGCTACCTGCCGTCCCTACACTCTAACCACTACACTCTAACCACTAGGCAACCTGCCGTCCCTACACTCTAACCACTTGGCTAACTGCGGTCCCTACACTCTAACCTCTAGGCTACCTGCCGCCCCTACACTCTAACCACTAGGCTACCTGCCGTCTCTACACTCTAACCACTAGGCTACCTGCCGCCCCTACACTCTAACCACTAGGCTACCTGCCGTCCCTAAACTCTAACCACTAGGCTACCTGCCGTCCCAACACTCTAACCACTAGGCTACCTGCCGTCCCTACACTCTAACCACTAGTATACCTGCCGTCCCTACACTCTAACCACTAGTCTACATGCCGTCCCTACACTCTAACCAATAGGCTACCTGCCGTCCCTAAACTCTAACCACTAGGCTACCTGCCGTCCCTACACTCTAACCACTAGGCTACCTGCCGTCCCTACACTCTAACCACTAGGCTACCTGCCGTCCCTACACTCTAACCACTATGCTACCTGCCGTCCCAACACTCTAACCACTAGGCTACCTGCCGTCCCTATACTCTAACCACTAGGCTACCTGCCGTCCCTACACTCTAACCACTAGGCTACCTGCCGTCTCTACACTCTAACCACTAGGCAACCTGCCGTCCCTACACTCTAACCACTAGGCTACCTGCCGTCCCTACACTCTAACCACTAGGCTACCTGCCGTCCCTACACTCTAACCACTAGGCTACCTGCCGCCACTACACTCTAACCACTAGGCTACCTGCCGTCCTTACACTCTAACCACTAGGCTACCTGCCGCCCCTACACTCTAACCACTAGGCTACCTGCCGTCCCTACACTCTAACCACTATGCTACCTGCCGTCCCAACACTCTAACCACTAGGCTACCTGCCGTCCCTATACTCTAACCACTAGGCTACCTGCCGTCCCTACACTCTAACCACTAGGCTACCTGCCGTCTCTACACTCTAACCACTAGGCAACCTGCCGTCCCTACACTCTAACCACTAGGCTACCTGCCGTCCCTACACTCTAACCACTAGGCTACCTGCCGTCCCTACACTCTAACCACTAGGCTACCTGCCGCCACTACACTCTAACCACTAGGCTACCTGCCGTCCTTACACTCTAACCACTAGGCTACCTGCCGCCCCTACACTCTAACCACTAGGCTACCTGCCGTCCCTACACTCTAACCACTAGGCTACCTGCCGCCCCTACACTCTAACAACTAGGCAACCTGCCGCCCCTACACTCTAACCTCTAGGCTACCTGCGGTCCCTACACTCTAACCACTAGGCTACCTGCCGTCCCTACACTCTAACCACTAGGCTACCTGCCGCCACTACACTCTAACCACTAGGCTACCTGCCGTCCTTACACTCTAACCACTAGGCTACCTGCCGCCCCTACACTCTAACCACTAGGCTACCTGCCGTCCCTACACTCTAACCACTAGGCTACCTGCCGCCCCTACACTCTAACAACTAGGCAACCTGCCGCCCCTACACTCTAACCTCTAGGCTACCTGCGGTCCTTACACTCTAGCCACTAGGCTACCTGCCGTCCCTACCCTCTAACCACTACACTCTAACCACTAGGCAACCTGCCGTCCCTACACTCTAACCACTTGGCTAACTGCGGTCCCTACACTCTAACCACTAGGCAACCTGCCGCCCCTACACTCTAACCACTTGGCTAACTGCGGTCCCTACACTCTAACCTCTAGGCTACCTGCCGCCCCTACACTCTAACCACTAGGCTACCTGCCGTCCCTACACTCTAACCACTAGGCTACCTGCCGCCCCTACACTCTAACCACTAGGCTACCTGCCGTCCCTAAACTCTAACCACTAGGCTACCTGCCGTCCCAACACTCTAACCACTAGGCTACCTGCCGTCCCTACACTCTAACCACTAGTATACCTGCCGTCCCTACACTCTAACCACTAGTCTACATGCCGTCCCTACACTCTAACCAATAGGCTACCTGCCGTCCCTACACTCTAACCACTAGGCTACCTGCCGTCCCTACACTCTAACCACTATGCTACCTGCCGTCCCAACACTCTAACCACTAGGCTACCTGCCGCCCCTACACTCTAACCACTAGGCTACCTGCCGTCCTTACACTCTAACCACTAGGCTACCTGCCGTCTCTACACTCTAACCACTAGGCAACCTGCCGTCCCTACACTCTAACCACTAGGCTACCTGCCGTCCCTACACTCTAACCACTAGGCTACCTGCCGTCCCTACACTCTAACCACTAGGCTACCTGCCGCCCCTACACTCTAACCACTAGGCTACCTGCCGTCCCTACACTCTAACCACTAGGCTACCTGCCGTCCCTACACTCTAACCACTAGGCTACCTGCCGCCCCTACACTCTAACCACTAGGCTACCTGCCGTCCTTACACTCTAACCACTAGGCTACCTGCCGCCCCTACACTCTAACCACTAGGCTACCTGCCGTCCCTACACTCTAACCACTAGGCTACCTGCCGCCCCTACACTCTAACCACTAGGCTACCTGCCGTCCTTACACTCTAACCACTAGGCTACCTGCCGCCCCTACACTCTAACCACTAGGCTACCTGCCGTCCCTACACTCTAACCACTAGGCTACCTGCCGCCCCTACACTCTAACCACTAGGCTACCTGCCGTCCCTACACTCTAACCACCAGGCTACCTGCCGCCCCTACACTCTAACCACTAGGCTACCTGCCGTCCCTACACTCTAACCACTAGGCTACCTGCCGCCCCTACACTCTAACCACTAGGCTACCTGCCGCCCCTACACTCTAACCACTAGGCTACCTGCCGCCCCTACACTCTAACCACTAGGCTACCTGCCGTCCCTACACTCTAACCACTAGGCTACCTGCCGCCCCTACACTCTAACCACTAGGCTACCTGCCGTCCCAACACTCTAACCACTAGGCTACCTGCCGTCCCTACACTCTAACCACTAGTATACCTGCCGTCCCTACACTCTAACCACTAGTCTACATGCCGTCCCTACACTCTAACCAATAGGCTACCTGCCGTCCCTAAACTCTAACCACTAGGCTACCTGCCGTTCCTACACTCTAACCACTAGGCTACCTGCCGTCCCTACACTCTAACCACTAGGCTACCTGCCGTCCCTACACTCTAACCACTATGCTACCTGCCGTCCCAACACTCTAACCACTAGGCTACCTGCCGTCCCTATACTCTAACCACTAGGCTACCTGCCGTCCCTACACTCTAACCACTAGGCTACCTGCCGTCTCTACACTCTAACCACTAGGCAACCTGCCGTCCCTACACTCTAACCACTAGGCTACCTGCCGTCCCTACACTCTAACCACTAGGCTACCTGCCGTCCCTACACTCTAACCACTAGGCTACCTGCCGTCCCTACACTCTAACCACTAGGCTACCTGCCGTCCCTACACTCTATCCACTAGGCTACCTGCCGCCCCTACACTCTAACCACTAGGCTACCTGCCGTCCTTACACTCTAACCACTAGGCTACCTGCCGCCCCTACACTCTAACCACTAGGCTACCTGCCGTCCCTACACTCTAACCACTAGGCTACCTGCCGCCCCTACACTCTAACCACTAGGCTACCTGCCGTCCCTACACTCTAACCACCAGGCTACCTGCCGCCCCTACACTCTAACCACTAGGCTACCTGCCGTCCCAACACTCTAACCACTAGGCTACCTGCCGCCCCTACACTCTAACCACTAGGCTACCTGCCGTCCCTACACTCTAACCACTAGGCTACCTGCCGTCCCTACACTCTAACCACTAGGCTACCTGCCGTCCCTACACTCTAACCACTAGGCTACCTGCCGTCCCTACACTCTAACCACTAGGCTACCTGCCGCCCCTACACTCTAACCACTAGGCTACCTGCCGTCCTTACACTCTAACCACTAGGCTACCTGCCGCCCCTACACTCTAACCACTAGGCTACCTGCCGTCCCTACACTCTAACCACTAGGCTACCTGCCGCCCCTACACTCTAACCACTAGGCTACCTGCCGTCCCTACACTCTAACCACTAGGCTACCTGCCGCCCCTACACTCTAACCACTAGGCTACCTGCCGTCCCAACACTCTAACCACTAGGCTACCTGCCGCCCCTACACTCTAACCACTAGGCTACCTGCCGTCCTTACACTCTAACCACTAGGCTACCTGCCGCCCCTACACTCTAACCACTAGGCTACCTGCCGTCCCTACACTCTAACCACTAGGCTACCTGCCGCCCCTACACTCTAACCACTAGGCTACCTGCCGTCCCTACACTCTAACCACCAGGCTACCTGCCGCCCCTACACTCTAACCACTAGGCTACCTGCCGTCCCAACACTCTAACCACTAGGCTACCTGCCGCCCCTACACTCTAACCACTAGGCTACCTGCCGCCAGTACACTCTAACCACTAGGCTACCTGCCGTCCCTACACTCTAACCACCAGGCTACCTGCCGCCCCTACACTCTAACCACTAGGCTACCTGCCGTCCCAACACTCTAACCACTAGGCTACCTGCCGCCCCTACACTCTAACCACTAGGCTACCTGCCGTCCCTACACTCTAACCACCAGGCTACCTGCCGCCCCTACACTCTAACCACTAGGCTACCTGCCGTCCCTACACTCTAACCACTTGGCTACCTGCCGCCCCTACACTCTAACCACTAGGCTACCTGCCGCCCCTACACTCTAACCACTAGGCTACCTGCCGTCCCTACATTCTAACCACTAGGCTACCTGCCGTCCCTACATTCTAACCACTAGGCTACCTGCCGTCCCTACACTCTAACCACTAGGCTACCTGCCGTCCCTACATTCTAACCACTAGGCTACCTGCCGTCCCTACACTCTAACCACGAGGCTACCTGCCGTCCCTACACTCTAACCACTAGGCTACCTGCCGTCCCTACACTCTAACCACTAGGCTACCTGCCGTCCCTACATTCTAACCACTAGGCTACCTGCCGTCCCTACACTCTAACCACTAGGCTACCTGCCGTCCCTACACTCTAACCACTAGGCTACCTGCCGTCCCTACACTCTAACCACCAGGCTACCTGCCGCCCCTACACTCTAACCGCTAGGCTACCTGACGCCCCTACACTCTAACCACTAGGCTACCTGTCGCCCCTACACTCTAACCACTAGGCTACCTGACGCCCCTACACTCTAACCACTAGGCTACCTGCCGTCCCTACACTCTAACCACTAGGCTACCTGCCGTCCCTACAGTCTAACCACTAGGCTACCTGCCGTCCCTACATTCTAACCACTAGGCTACCTGCCGTCCCTACACTCTAACCACTAGGCTACCTGCCGTCCCTACACTCTAACCACTAGGCTACCTGCCGTCCCTACACTCTAACCACCAGGCTACCTGCCGCCCCTACACTCTAACCGCTAGGCTACCTGACGCCCCTACACTCTAACCACTAGGCTACCTGCCGCCCCTACACTCTAACCACTAGGCTACCTGACGCCCCTACACTCTAACCACTAGGCTACCTGCCGTCCCTACACTCTAACCACTAGGCTACCTGCCGTCCCTACATTCTAACCACTAGGCTACCTGCCGTCCCTACATTCTAACCGCTAGGCTACCTGCCGTCCCTACGTTCTAACCACTAGGCTACCTGCCGTCCCTACACTCTAACCACTAGGCTACCTGCCGTCCCTACATTCTAACCACTAGGCTACCTGCCGTCCCTACACTCTAACCACTAGGCTACCTGCCGTCCCTACACTCTAACCACTAGGCTACCTGCCGTCCCTACACTCTAACCACCAGGCTACCTGCCGCCCCTACACTCTAACCGCTAGGCTACCTGACGCCCCTAGACTCTAACCACTAGGCTACCTGCCGCCCCTACACTCTAACCACTAGGCTACCTGACGCCCCTACACTCTAACCACTAGGCTACCTGCCGCCCCTACACTCTAACCACTAGGCTACCTGACGCCCCTACACTCTAACCACTAGGCTACCTGCCGTCCCTACACTCTAACCACTAGGCTACCTGCCGTCCCTACACTCTAACCACTAGGCTACCTGCCGTCCCTACACTCTAACCACTAGGCTACCTGCCGTCCCTACACTCTAACCACCAGGCTACCTGCCGCCCCTACACTCTAACCGCTAGGCTACCTGACGCCCCTACACTCTAACCACTAGGCTACCTGCCGCCCCTACACTCTAACCACTAGGCTACCTGACGCCCCTACACTCTAACCACTAGGCTACCTGCCGTCCCTACACTCTAACCACTAGGCTACCTGACGCCCCTACACTCTAACCACTAGGCTACCTGCCGCCCCTACACTCTAACCACTAGGCTACCTGCCGTCCCTACGTTCTAACCACTAGGCTACCTGCCGTCCCTACGTTCTAACCACTAGGCTACCTGCCGTCCCTACATTCTAACCACTAGGCTACCTGCCGTCCCTACACTCTAACCACTAGGCTACCTGCCGTCCCTACATTCTAACCACTAGGCTACCTGCCGTCCCTACACTCTAACCACTAGGCTACCTGCCGTCCCTACACTCTAACCACTAGGCTACCTGCCGTCCCTACACTCTAACCACTAGGCTACCTGCCGTCCCTACACTCTAACCACTAGGCTACCTGCCGTCCCTACATTCTAACCACTAGGCTACCTGCCGTCCCTACACTCTAACCACTAGGCTACCTGCCGTCCCTACACTCTAACCACTAGGCTACCTGCCGTCCCTACACTCTAACCACCAGGCTACCTGCCGCCCCTACACTCTAACCGCTAGGCTACCTGACGCCCCTACACTCTAACCACTAGGCTACCTGCCGCCCCTACACTCTAACCACTAGGCTACCTGACGCCCCTACACTCTAACCACTAGGCTACCTGCCGTCCCTACACTCTAACCACTAGGCTACCTGCCGTCCCTACATTCTAACCACTAGGCTACCTGCCGTCCCTACATTCTAACCGCTAGGCTACCTGCCGTCCCTACGTTCTAACCACTAGGCTACCTGCCGTCCCTACACTCTAACCGCTAGGCTACCTGACGCCCCTACACTCTAACCACTAGGCTACCTGCCGCCCCTACACTCTAACCACTAGGCTACCTGACGCCCCTACACTCTAACCACTAGGCTACCTGCCGCCCCTACACTCTAACCACTAGGCTACCTGACGCCCCTACACTCTAACCACTAGGCTACCTGACGACCCTACACTCTAACCACTAGGCTACCTGACGCCCCTACACTCTAACCACTAGGCTACCTGCCGTCCCTACACTCTAACCACTAGGCTACCTGCCACCCCTACACTCTAACCACTAGGCTACCTGCCGTCCCTACATTCTAACCACTAGGCTACCTGCCGCCCCTACACTCTAACCACTAGGCTACCTGACGCCCCTACACTCTAACCACTAGGCTACCTGCCGCCCCTACACTCTAACCACTAGGCTACCTGACGCCCCTACACTCTAACCACTAGGCTACCTGCCGTCCCTACACTCTAACCACTAGGCTACCTGCCGACCCTACACTCTAACCACCAGGCTACCTGCCGCCCCTACACTCTAACCGCTAGGCTACCTGACGCCCCTACACTCTAACCACTAGGCTACCTGCCGCCCCTACACTCTAACCACTAGGCTACCTGACGCCCCTACACTCTAACCACTAGGCTACCTGCCGTCCCTACACTCTAACCACTAGGCTACCTGACGCCCCTACACTCTAACCACTAGGCTACCTGCCGTCCCTACACTCTAACCACCAGGCTACCTGCCGCCCCTACACTCTAACCGCTAGGCTACCTGACGCCCCTACACTCTAACCACTAGGCTACCTGCCGCCCCTACACTCTAACCACTAGGCTACCTGACGCCCCTACACTCTAACCACTAGGCTACCTGCCGTCCCTACACTCTAACCACTAGGCTACCTGCCGTCCCTACACTCTAACCACCAGGCTACCTGCCGCCCCTACACTCTAACCGCTAGGCTACCTGACGCCCCTACACTCTAACCACTAGGCTACCTGCCGCCCCTACACTCTAACCACTAGGCTACCTGACGCCCCTACACTCTAACCACTAGGCTACCTGCCGTCCCTACACTCTAACCACTAGGCTACCTGACGCCCCTACACTCTAACCACTAGGCTACCTGCCGTCCCTACACTCTAACCACTAGGCTACCTGCCTTCCCTACACTCTAACCACTAGGCTACCTGCCGTCCCTACATTCTAACCACTAGGCTACCTGCCGCCCCTACACTCTAACCACTAGGCTACCTGACGCCCCTACACTCTAACCACTAGGCTACCTGCCGCCCCTACACTCTAACCACTAGGCTACCTGACGCCCCTACACTCTAACCACTAGGCTACCTGCCGTCCCTACACTCTAACCACTAGGCTACCTGCCGTCCCTACACTCTAACCACCAGGCTACCTGCCGCCCCTACACTCTAACCGCTAGGCTACCTGACGCCCCTACACTCTAACCACTAGGCTACCTGCCGCCCCTACACTCTAACCACTAGGCTACCTGACGCCCCTACACTCTAACCACTAGGCTACCTGCCGTCCCTACACTCTAACCACTAGGCTACCTGACGCCCCTACACTCTAACCACTAGGCTACCTGCCGTCCCTACACTCTAACCACTAGGCTACCTGCCACCCCTACACTCTAACCACTAGGCTACCTGCCGTCCCTACATTCTAACCACTAGGCTACCTGCCGCCCCTACACTCTAACCACTAGGCTACCTGCCGTCCCTACGTTCTAACCACTAGGCTACCTGCCGTCCCTACGTTCTAACCACTAGGCTACCTGCCGTCCCTACATTCTAACCACTAGGCTACCTGCCGTCCCTACACTCTAACCACTAGGCTACCTGCCGTC
>NW_027258176.1:0-98959 GCF_045791955.1 Oncorhynchus clarkii lewisi | reverse complement strand
TCTCCTCTCTTCTCATCCTGCCTCTCCTTTCTTCTCATCCTGCCTCTCATTTTTTCTCATCCTGCCTCTCCTCTCCTCATCCTGCCTCTCCTTTCTTCTCATCCTGCCTCTCCTTTCTTCACATCCTGCCTCTCCTCTTCTCATCCTGCCTCTCCTTTCTTCTCATCCTGCCTCTCCTCTTCTCATCCTGCCTCTTCTCATCCTGCCTCTCCTCTCCTCATCCTGCCTCTCCTCTCCTCATCCTGCCTCTCCTCTCCTCATCCTGCCTCTCCTTTCTTCTCACCCTACCTCTCCTCTCCTCATCCTGTGTGTCCTTTCTCCTCATCCTGCCTCTCCTTTCTTCTCATCCTGCCTCTCCTCTCCTCATCCTGCCTCTCCTCTCCTCATCCTGCCTCTCCTCTCCTCTCCTCATCCTGCCTCTCCTTTCTTCTCATCCTGCCTCTCCTTTCTTCTCATCCTGCCTCTCCTTTCGTCTCATCCTGCCTCTCCTCATCCTGCCTCTCCTCATCCTGCATCTCCTCTCCTCATCCTGCCTCTCCTCTCCTGATCCTGCCTCTCCTCTCCTCATCCTGCCTCTCCTCTCTTCTCATCCTGCCTCTCCTTTCTTCTCATCCTGCCTCTCCTTTTTTCTCATCCTGCCTCTCCTCTTCTCATCCTGCCTCTCCTTTCTTCTCATCCTGCCTCTCCTCTTCTCATCCTGCCTCTCCTCTCCTCATCCTGCCTCTCCTCTCCTCATCCTGCCTCTCCTCTCCTCATCCTGCCTCTCCTTTCTTCTCACCCTACCTCTCCTCTCCTCATCCTGTGTGTCCTTTCTCCTCATCCTGCCTCTCCTTTCTTCTCATCCTGCCTCTCCTCTCCTCATCCTGCCTCTCCTCTCCTCATCCTGCCTCTCCTCTCCTCATCCTGCCTCTCCTCTCCTCATCCTGCCTCTCCTCTCCTCATCCTGCCTCTCCTCTCCTCTCCTCATCCTGCCTCTCCTTTCTTCTCATCCTGCCTCTCCTTTCTTCTCATCCTGCCTCTCCTTTCGTCTCATCCTGCCTCTCCTCATCCTGCATCTCCTCTCCTCATCCTGCCTCTCCTCTCCTCATCCTGCCTCTCCTCTCCTCATCCTGCCTCTCCTTCTCATCCTGCCTCTCCTTTCTTCTCATCATGCCTCTCCTTTCTTCTCATCCTGCCTCTCCTCTCCTCATCCTGCCTCTCCTCTCCTCATCCTGCCTCTCCTCTCCTCATCCTGCCTCTCCTTTCTTCTCATCCTGCCTCTCCTTTCTTCTCATCCTGCCTCTCCTTTCTTCTCATCCTGCCTCTCCTTTCTTCTCATCCTGCCTCTCCTTTCTTCTCATCCTGTGTCTCCTTTCTTCTCATCCTGTCTCTCCTCTCCTCATCCTGTCTCCTTTCTTCTCATCCTGTCTCATTTCTTCTCATCCTGCCTCTCCTCTCCTCATCCTGGCTTCTCTTTCTTGCCTTGTGGAAAGTACCACATTGATTTTCTCCAGCAGCTTGTGGGCTAATTGCCCTTATCAAAATCATGACCGGTAAATGATCGCCGTCTTTAATCGCCAGGAGCCATTGACATTTAGTCAAATTAATGAAGGCAAGCAGCGAGAGGATTGGGGCTTGGTGACTCAGACCTGGGTTTAAATACGATTAGAAATCATTCAAATACTTTGAGCGTTTGCTTTAGTCTGCCCTCAAGTGCCAGGTGGGTGGGGTTTGCACATGTGAGGCTTTGTAATTGGTTCCATTTCTACAGGCAAGCTCAATCAAGCACAGATAAAGTATTGGAAATTATTTTGAATAGTATTTGAACCCAGTTTAGAAGCGTCTGTTTAGTTGGCAAAATGGTAGCCTCCTTCACACTGAATAACAAGGCAAGTTAACAGAGACAGAGAGAGGGAGATGGTGAGACAGAGAGGGGAGGAATGTAAGAGAGAGCTAGAGAGAGAGTGTAATGTTTAATGTAAATTTGTTTATTTCAATTTAGTTTATTATCTATTTCACTTTCTTTGGCAATGTACACACGGTTCCCATTCCAATAAAGCCCCTTGAATTGGAGAGAGAGAGAGAGAGAGAGAGAGAGAGAGAATTCATTTTCACCAGCTGCACTATATGCAATCAGGGACTATGTGTCTAGTGTGTGTGCTGCGTACGCTGCGGGCGTGCGTGTGTGTGGACAATTAATTTTCCGTCGCCTACCTTGCTTGCCAGGTTAGAGACTCCGCGAGAAACAGAGCTAATTTGATAAACAATCAATTGATAAACTATCATTTGGGAACACTTTTCTGAGAGAATAATAGGCTTCGAACTGGTGGGAAGCTGCAGCTTTCGTGTCTGTGTTTCTTTTCCTCATAAAGGAGCCAATAAACTAAGCTCATTTGTTTCTTTTCCTAGAGCAAACAAAACAACAGAGCTCATAAAACATATGGAAATATTCCAGAAGCCTTTCAAATTCCAAATGGCATCAGTACAAATGTCTCAAATCCTCAAACAGGTGCAGAGTTAAGTATATGCATATATACACATTCATTCACACATACTGTACTGTATGTCAAAACATGCACCTGTACTATCACACCATCTGCTACCCAAACAGCACACTGATTCCCTATACTGTTGATTCCTGTACTGTTGACTCCTGTACAGTTGATTCCTGTACAGTTGATTCCTGTACTGTTGATTCTTATACAGTTGATTCCGCAAGTATTCAGACCCCTTGCCATTTTCAACATTTTGTTACGTTCCAGCCTTATTCTAAAATGAATGAAATAAATACAAATCCTCATCAATCCACACACAGTACCCCATAACGACAAAGGGAAAACAGGTTTTTAGAAATACCTTATTAGTATTCAGATACTTTGCTATGAGACTCGAAATTCATTGATCATCCTTGAGATGTTTCTAGCAAATTTCCACTTGTGGCAAATTTCCACTTGTGGTAAATTCAATTGATTGGACATGATTTGGAAAGGCACACACCTGTCTATATTTAAGTCCCACAGTTGACAGTGCATGTCAGAGCAAAAACCAGGAATTGTCTGTATAGCGCCGAGACAGGATTGTGTCGAGGCACAGATCTGGGGAAGGGTCCCAAAAAATGTCTGCAGCATTGAAGGTCCACAGGAACACAGTGGCCTCCATCATTCTTAAATGGAAGAACTTTGAAACCACCAAGATTCTTCCTAGATCTGGCCGCCTGGCCAAACTGAGCAACCAGGGGAGTAGGGCCTTAGTCAGGGAGGTGACCAAGAACCCGATGGTCTCTCTGACAGAGCTCCAGAGTTTCTCTGTGCAGATGGGAGAACCTTCTAGAAGGACAACCATCTCTGCAGCACTCCACCAAACAGGTTTTCATAGTAGAATGGCCAGACGGAAGCCACTCCTCAGTAAAAGGCACATGACAGCCCGCTTGGAGTTTGCCAAAAGGCACCTAAAAGACTCTTAGACCATGGGAAAATAGTGGGACTGGGAGAATACTCAGGGTCGAGGGAAAGATGAACGGAGTAATGTACAGAGAGGTGTGTGTGTGTGTGTTGTTCTCCACATCGGGGGAAGACCGATAACGGATTATGAAAAGTTTATCCAAGGGCACCAAGCTAATTCAGCAATTTAGTGTTTTTTGTAACACTTCTGCTCCAAACAAACAGAGATCTTGTTGTACTTCAACCTGTGTGTGTGTGTGTTCTACCCAATTGATGTCAATATTTATCTCTCACAGCCAAGAGCTCTCAAAACTGGGGAGATAACACCTGAAACATGAACCTTGTCCAACACCCACCATCATTGTTTCACCTCTATTATTTCACAGAGCTGCCGACCCTGATTCCAAGTATATTGAATTATGCAGTGTGAGTCGAGGACTACTTTTGTGAAATTATTTTTCATACAAGACAAGCCGTATATGGTGATTCTGCATAAGTGGCAAACATTGCTTTCCCACCCATAAAAGCATTTTTTTAAAACTGTTAAAGCAGCAATATGTAACTTTGTGAGCAACCTGACAGAATTAACCTAGAACTGTGAGTTATAGATCTGTCATTCTCGTTGAAAGCAAGTCTAAGAAGCGATTGATCTGTTCTATGTGGGCTAGTTCTATGCTTTTCGTTTTTAAGATTTGTTTTTGCGTCTTTTACTTTTGGTTTTGTACACCAGCTTCAAACAGCTGAAAATACTATATTTTTGGTTATGGAAAATATATTTCACAGTAGTTTAGATGGTATAATGATTATCTACACTATACTTGCTTGTTTTGTCAGATAAACTGAAATTAGGCGAACTATTAGAATTTTAACAACCAGGAAATAGCAGAGTGATTTCTGCATAGTGCATGTATAAGTCTCCAAACTTAGTACATTATTTATTTACATCATGATGCGTTCAAAAGCAATTACAAACACATTGGTGAATTAATGTAGTAGTACAAAGTTATTGTTTAGACACCTATTTTATTGAGAGCTGGCTGTCCCAAACCCTCACTCCTAAACTTCGTGTTGTAAAGTAATTCATGTTTTTTGTAAAACCAAAAAACGTAACTCTCTTACATCTTGAGTTGTTGTATTATTACATTGAAAGATACTGATCGAATTAGTAGTATTGTTTATTTAAAGAAATCTAAAAAAAGATGTCCCACCTGTTGATGTCACTACCAAAACACACACGTCCAACATAAGTCAGTTGTCTAAACTGAACGAGCACAACCGAAACAATTGACACTATATATATTGGCATCTGTGACAGCATGGGCAGCGCCATTGAGGCTATCTCCATTTTAAAGTTTCATGTGCCATGCTCTATCAAATGAGCTACAGAGGACCACCATATGGGTAGTGGACAAGTAGCCAGCAGGAAGGCTCCAACTGTACTGTGCTCTACTACTCTACTGTACTTTATTACTCGACTGTACTCTAATGTACTGTACTCTACTACTCTACTGTACTCTACTCTCCTATGCTCTACTGTACTGTACTAGCCCGATGCTCTGACCACTAGGCTACCTGCCGTACAGTACCAGTCAAACGTTTGGACAGACCTACTCATTCACAGGTGTTTCTTTATTTTTTACTATTTTCTACATTGTAGAATAGTAGTGAAGACAGTGAAAACACATTTTAGATTCTTCAAAGTAGCCACCCTTTGTCTTGAGAGCTTTGCACACTCTTGGCATTCTCTCAACCAGCTTCATGAGTTAGTCACCTGGAATGCATTTCAATTAACAGGTGTGCCTTGTTAAAAGTTCATTTGTGGAATTTATTTCCTTTTTAATGTGTTTGAGCCAATCAGTTGTGTTGTGACAAGGTAGGGGTGGTATACAGAAGATGGCACTATTTGGTAAAAGGCCAAGTCCATATTATGTCAAGAACAGCTCAAATATGCAAAGAGAAACGACAGTCCATCATTACTTTAAGACATGAAGGTCAGTCAATACAGAACATTTCAAGAACTTTTAAAGTTTCTTCAAGTGCAGTCGCAAAAACCATCAAGTGCTATGATGAAACTGTCTCTCATGAGGACCGCCATAGGAAAGGAAGACCCAGAGTTACCTCTGCTGCAGAGGTAAAGTTCATTAGTTACCAGCCTCAACAATTGCAGACCAAATAAATGCTTCACATAGTTCAAGTAACAGACTCATCTCAACATCGACTGTTCAGAGGAGACTGAGTGAATCAGGTCTTCATGGTCAAATTTCTTCAAAGAAACCGCTACTAAAGGACACCAATAAAAAGAAGAGACTTGCTTGGGCCAAGAAACACTAGCAATGGACATTAGACCGGTGAAATTAGACATTAGACCGGAGATTTTTGGTTCTAACCGTCGAGTCTTTGTGAGACGCAGAGTAGATGAACGGATGATCTCCGCATGTGTGGTTCCCACCGTGAAGCACGGAGGAGGTGTGATGGTGTGGGGGTTCTTTGCTGGTGACACTGACAGGGATTTATTTAGAATTCAAGGCACACTTAACCAGCATGGCTACCACAGCATTCTGCAGTGATACGCCATCCCATCTGGTTTGCACTTGGTGGGAGTATCATTTGTTTTTAAACATGACAGTGACCCAACACACCTACAGGCTGTGTAAAGGCTATTTGACCAAGAAGGAGAGTGATGGAGTGCTGCATCAGAAGACCTGGCCTCCACAATCAGCCGACCACAACCCAATTGCAATGGTTTGGGATGAGTTGGACCACAGAGTGAACGAAAAGCAGTCAACAAGTGCTCAGCCTAAATAAGGTATTTCTAGGTGTGTCCAAACTTTTGACTGGTGCTGTATGTCGGCTTATTTATTTTCTCTGTATTTCCCTATATTTCTCAAATTAGTCAACTGAATAGCATTGTCCCCTCAAGCTCCCACACTGACAGCTCCAAAAGGCTCATCACTCATCCTTGTAGCGCCGGCTGTGGTATAGGAGACTTACTGCCACTCTTAAAACGGCAAGCTGCCCCCCTGTGGCATAGGGGATTTACTGCCCCCCTCCTGGCTGTGGCACAGGGGAATTACTGCCCCCCCCCCCCCCCTCTCTGCACTGGCGGATGCTGTTGATACTATTTCTGAATATTTAACTCTAGCAGCACCAAGGCAGTACTTTTGACTGCATATGAATTTAACATTTCAAATCTCTGCCATGCTTAAAGTCCTTTTCCTAAAATAAGTCTATTTAACAACAGTACATCACTGGGGCCAAGCTCCCTGGTATCCAGGACCTCAGAGGAAGGCCTTGAAAAATGTCAGACTCCAGCCACCCAAGTCATAGGCTATTCTCTCTGCTACCGCATGGCAAGCGGTATCAATGCACCAAGTCTGGAGCCAACAGGAACCTGAACAGCTTCTACCCCCGAGCCAAAAGACTGAATAGTTAAACAAATAGCTACCTGGACTGTCTGCATAACTGTCACTTATTCCTATTTATATGTACATACACTTGAAGTCGGAAGTTTACATACACCTTAGCCAAATATATTGAAACTCAGTTTTTCACAATTCCTGAGATGTAATCCTAGTAAAAATTCCCTGTTTTAGGTCAGTTAGGATCACCACTTTATTTTAAGAATGTGAAATGTCAGAATAATAGGAGAGAGAATTATTTATTTCAGCTTTTATTTATTTCATCACAGTCCCAGTGGGTCAGAAGTTCACATACACTCAATTAGTATTTGGTAGCATTACCTTTAAATGTTTTAACATGGGTCAAATGTTTTGTGTTGCCTTCCACTATAAGTTGGGTGAATTTTTGCCCATTCCTCCGGACATAGCTCGTGAAACTGAGTCAGGTTTTTTAGGCCTCCTTGCTCGCACACGCGTTTTCAGTTCTGCCCATAAATTTTCTATTGGATTGAGGTCAGGGCTTTGTGATGGCCACTCCAATACCTTGACTTTGTTGTCCTTAAGCCATTTTGCCACAACTTTGGAAGTATGCTTGGGGTCATTGTCCATTTGGAAGACTCGTTTGCGACCAAGCTTTAACTTCCTGACTGATGTCTTGAGATGTTGCTTCAATATATCCACATAATTTTCTCCTCCCTTATGATGCCATCTATTTTGTGCACATGTCCCTCCTGCAGCAAAGCACCCCCACAACATGATGCTGCCACCCCCGTGCTTCACGGTTGGGATGGTGTTCTTCAGCTTGCAAGCCTCCCCCTTTTTCCTCCAAACATAACAATGGTCTTTATGGCCAAACAGTTCTATTTTTGTTCAGACGAGAACATTTCTCCAAAAAGTACAATATTTGTCCCCATGTGCAGTTGCAAACCGTAGTATGGCTTTTATGGCGGTTTTCGAGTAGTGGCTTCTTCCTTGCTGAGCGGCCTTTTAGGTTATATCGATATAGGACTCGTTTTACTGTGGATCTAGATACTTTTGTACCCGTTTCCTCCAGCATCTTCACAAGGTCCTTTGCTGCTGTTCTGGGATTGATTTGCACTTTTCGCACCAAAGTATGTTCATCTCTAGGAGACAGAACGCGTCTCCTTCCTGAGCGGTATGGCGGCTGAGTTGGTCCCATGGTGTTTATACTTGCGTACTACTGTTTGTACAGATGAACGTGGTACCTTCAGGCGTTTGTAAATTGCTCCCAAGGATGAACCAGACTTGTGGAGGTCTACAAATTGTTTTCTGAGGTCTTGGCTGATTTCTTTTGATTTTCCCATGATGTCAAGCAAAGAGGCACTGAGTTTGACGGTAGGCCTTGAAATACATCAACAAATACACCAATTGACTCAAATTATGTCAATTAGCCTATCGGGAGCTTCTAAAGCCATGACATAATTTTCTGGAATTTTCCAAGCTGTTTAAAGGCAGTCAATTTAGTGTATGTAAACTTCTGACCCACTGGAATTGTGATACAGTGAATGATAAGTGAAATAATCTGTCTGTAAACAATTGTTGGAAAAAATAATTGTCATGCACAAAGTAGATGTCCTAACAGACTTGCCAAAACTATAGTTTGTGTCACGTCCTGACCTTAGTTCCTTTCTCATGTCTCTGTTTTAGTTTGGTCAGGGCGTGAGTCGGGGTGGGCATTCTGTTTTGTATTCTGTTGTATTTCTGTGTTTGGCCTGGTATGGTACCCAATCAGAGGCAGCTGTTTATCGTTGTCTCTGATTGAGAACCATACTTAGGCAGCCTGTTTTCCCCCTATGATTTGTGGGTAGTTGTTTTCTGTGTCTGTGTTTCACCATACAGCACTGTTTCGATGTTCATTTATTTCACTTTGGTTATTTTGTTATTTCGGTGTTCATTAGATCAATATGGACACATACCACGCTGTGCATTGGTCCGATCCTTCCTACTCCTCCTCAGAAGAGGAGGAAAATCATTACAGTTTGTTAGTAAGACATTTGTGGAGTGGTTGAAAAACAAGTTTAATTGACTCCAACCTAAGTATATGTAAACTTTCGACTTTAACTGTACATGTATCCCTTCAATCGACACTGAGTTTAGTTTTCTTTCACCTTACTGGAATAATCTCAGACTCGCTCTGAAACTGTATGAATTGGTGTCTCTAGGGTAATTCAAAAGGCTGATTGAAAACCTTTTTACTGAAGAATGTGTTTATTTTCTATGACTGTATTTTGCTTTTGTGTATTGATGTGAATGTTGATATGTATAGTGTATTGATGTGAATATTGATATGTATAGTGTATTGATGTGAATATTGACGTGTATAGTGTATTGATGTGAATATTGATATGTATAGTGTATTGATGTGAATATTGATATGTATAGTGTATTGATGTGTATAGTGTATTGATGTGAATATTGACGTGTATAGTGTATTGATGTGAATATTGACGTGTATAGTGTATTGATGTGAATATTGATATGTATAGTGTATTGATGTGAATATTGATATGTATAGTGTATTGATGTGAATATTGATATGTAAAGTGTATTGATGTGAATATTGATATGTATAGTGTATTGATGTGAATATTGATATGTATAGTGTATTGATGTGAATATTGATATGTATAGTGTATTGATGTGTATAGTGTATTGATGTGTATATTGACATGTATAGTGTATTGATGTGAATATTGATATGTATAGTGTATTGATGTGAATATTGACATGTATAGTGTATTGATGTGAATATTGATATGTATAGTGTATTGATGTGAATATTGATGTGTATAGTGTATTGATGTGTATAGTGTATTGATGTGTATAGTGTATTGATGTGTATAGTGTATTGATGTAAATATTGATATGTATAGTGTATTGATGTGAATATTGATATGTATAGTGTATTGATGTGTATAGTGTATTGATGTGTATATTGACATGTATAGTGTATTGATGTGAATATTGATATGTATAGTGTATTGATGTGAATATTGATATGTATAGTGTATTGATGTGTATAGTGTATTGATGTGTATATTGACATGTATAGTGTATTGATGTGAATATTGATATGTATAGTGTATTGATGTGAATATTGATATGTATAGTGTATTGATGTGTATAGTGTATTGATGTGAATATTGACATGTATAGTGTATTGATGTGAATATTGACATGTATAGTGTATTGATGTGAATATTGACATGTATAGTGTATTGATGTGAATATTGACATGTATAGTGTATTGATGTGAATATTGACATGTATAGTGTATTGATGTGAATATTGATATGTATAGTGTATTGATGTGAATATTGACATGTATAGTGTATTGATGTGAATATTGATATGTATAGTGTATTGATGTGAATATTGACATGTATAGTGTATTGATGTGTATAGTGTATTGATGTGAATATTGACATGTATAGTGTATTGATGTGAATATTGATATGTAAAGTGTATTGATGTGTATATTGATATGTATAGTGTATTGATGTGAATATTGATATGTATAGTGTATTGATGTGAATATTGACATGTATAGTGTATTGATGTGAATATTGATATGTATAGTGTATTGATGTGAATATTGACATGTAAAGTGTATTGATGTGAATATTGACATGTATAGTGTATTGATGTGTATATTGATATGTAAAGTGTATTGATATGTATAGTGTATTGATGTGTATAGTGTATTGATATGTATAGTGTATTGATGTGAATATTGATATGTAAAGTGTATTGATATGTATAGTGTATTGATGTGTATAGTGTATTGATGTGAATATTGACATGTATAGTGTATTGATGTGTATAGTGTATTGATGTGAATATTGACATGTATAGTGTATTGATGTGAATATTGACGTGTATAGTGTATTGATGTGAATATTGATATGTATAGTGTATTGATGTGAATATTGATATGTATATTGTATTGATGTGAATATTGATATGTATAGTGTATTGATGTGAATATTGATATGTATAGTGTATTGATGTGAATATTGACATGTATAGTGTATTGATGTGAATATTGACATGTATAGTGTATTGATGTGAATATTGATATGTAAAGTGTATTGATGTGAATATTGATATGTATAGTGTATTGATGTGTATAGTGTATTGATATGTATAGTGTATTGATGTGTATAGTGTATTGATATGTATAGTGTATTGATATGTATAGTGTATTGATGTGAATATTGACATGTATAGTGTATTGATGTGAATATTGATATGTATAGTGTATTGATGTGAATATTGATATGTATAGTGTATTGATGTGAATATTGATATGTATAGTGTATTGATGTGAATATTGATATGTATAGTGTATTGATGTGAATATTGATATGTAAAGTGTATTGATGTGAATATTGATATGTATAGTGTATTGATATGTATAGTGTATTGATATGTATAGTGTATTGATGTGTATAGTGTATTGATGTGTATAGTGTATTGATATGTATAGTGTATTGATGTGTATAGTGTATTGATATGTATAGTCTATTGATGTGTATAGTGTATTGATGTGTATAGTGTATTGATATGTATAATGTATTGATGTGTATAGTGTATTGATGTGTATAGTGTATTGATGTGTATAGTGTATTGATGTGTATAGTGTATTGATATGTATAATGTATTGATGTGTATAGTGTATTGATATGTATAGTGTATTGATGTGTATAGTGTATTGATGTGTATAGTGTATTGATGTGTATAGTGTATTGATGTGTATAGTGTATTGATGTGTATAGTGTATTGATGTGTATAGTGTATTGATGTGTATAGTGTATTGATGTGTATAGTGTATTGATGTGTATAGTGTATTGATATGTATAGTGTATTGATGTATATTCAGGGCTCATCTGTAAAAGAGACCTTGGTCTCAGCATGTCTTCCTGTCAAAATAAAGGTTAAATACATGAAATAAAATGATAATGCAGCAACAAAGGCTCTCCACTTATGGAGGTCTTTGGCCAACAATCTTTACCAATGTCTGGTCAGTGGACAGACAGTCTACTTCCTGTTGCACCGTGTCAACAAACCAACCTTTGTATCTCCCCTCGCTCTGCTAGCTGTCTGCTTATTATTAAATGTTTGACCAAGATACATAACATGCGTCATGTGTAGTGAATGACTGCCCTCTGAGAAACGTGATGGCTGTAAATAGGTGTTCACACGTTCCTTTATTTGATTTGAACATTTTGTGTCACTGCTGTGTCACTACTATTAAACAAACTTGATCTGGATTTGAGGCAGACCTGGGTTCAAAACGTTTTGCATTTGCTTTAGCCTGCCTGGAGTGCCAGATGACCTTGGTGTGCTTTTTTGAGACTTCTATTGGTTCCATTGCGCCAAGCAAGTTCAATCAAGCCCAGATCAAGTGTTTGAAATAGTTTCAAACACTATTTGAAGCCGGATCTGATTTCAGGCTGATGCCAAAATCAGATGAAAGTCAATAAAACGTTAGTTTTTCATGACTTCATAGTTTAATCTATGCCATTAAACTCCATGGTTAGCAAAAATCAATTAAATAAGATGAAGCTAATCAATATACTGGAGACAAGTATAGAATCTGAAAATTACAATGTGGAAATACACACATGGCCAACAGTATGTGGACATTAAAATGAGTGAATTCGGCTATTTTAGCCACATCCGTTGCTGACAATTGTATAAAATCGAGTGCAC
The DNA here is from genome assembly GCF_045791955.1 of Oncorhynchus clarkii lewisi. Classification (NCBI taxonomy): domain Eukaryota; kingdom Metazoa; phylum Chordata; class Actinopteri; order Salmoniformes; family Salmonidae; genus Oncorhynchus; species Oncorhynchus clarkii. Next base: position 86,406 of record NW_027258176.1, on the reverse strand, counting down.
AGCTATGCAATCTCCATAGACAAACATTGACAGTAGAATGGCCTTACTGAAGAACTCTGTGACTTTCAATGTGGCACCATCATACAGTAGGATGCTACCTTTCGTCAAATGTCTGCCCTGCTAGAGCTGCCCTGGTCAACTGTAAGTGCTGTTATTGTGAAGTGGACACATCCAGGAGCAACAACGGCTCAGCTGTGAAGTGGTAGGCCACACAAGCGCACAGAAGGGGACCGCCGAGTGCTGAAGCGTTGTCCTTGGTTGCAGCACTCACTACCGAGTTCCAAACTGTCTCTGCAAGCAGCGTCAGCACAAGAACTGTTAGTTGGGAGCTTTTATGAAATGGGTTTCCATGGCCGAGCAGCTGCCCACAAGCCTAATATCGCCATGCGCAATGGCAAGCGTCAGCTGGAGTGGTGTAAAGTTCACTGCCATTGGACTCTGGAGCAGTGAAAAACATGTTCTCTGGAGTGATGAATCACGCTTCTCCATCGGGCAGTGCGATGGACTAATCTGGGTTTGGCGGATGCCAGGAGAACGCTACCTGCCTCAATGCATAGTGCCAACTGTAAAGTTTGGTGGAGGAGGAATAATGATCTGGGGCTGTTTTTCACGGTTCGGGCTAGGCTCCTTTGTTCAAGTGAAGGGAAATCTTAACGCTACAATATACAATGACATTCTAGATAATTCTGTGTTTCCAACTTTGTGGCAACAGTTTGAGGAAGGCTCTTTCCTGTTTCAGCATGGCAATGCCCCCATGCACAAAGTGAGATCCATACAGAAATGGTTTGTCTAGATTGTTGTGGAAGAACTTGACAGGACCTCAACCCCATCGAACACCTTTGGGATGAATTGGAACACAGACTGCGAGCCAGTCAGTGCTCAACCTCACTAATGACCTTATGGCTGAATGGAAGCAAGTCCCGCAGCAATGTTCCAACATCTAGTGGACAGCCTTCCCAGAAGAGTGGAGGCTGTTATAGCTGCAAAAGGGGGGAACAACTCCATATTAATTCCCATGATTTTGGAATGTGATGATCGACGAGCCCGTGTCCACATACTTTTGGCTGTGTAGTGTATATCACCATTGAAATATGCATTCAGAGCAGATGCATGTGTGCTTCAATAGTTCTGCATCAATGAAAAAAATACATTTAAAAACACATCAACTTCCATCAAGCGGTAAGAGAAAATAACAGTGCTGTGCTTTTAACCCATGGGGAGTGTCAGAGCATAGGCTGTTTCGGTCGAAGTAGAACATTTGCTACTAATGCTATGACATTAGTGGAAGATTTGAAATTAACATATCAGGTTTCGAGTAGCGTAACCTTTTACTAATGCTATGACATGCACTCACTTTCAATGAGTAAACAAAACCGAAAATAACAATGTCTGCTGTGGGTTTAGCCGATGGGGACTATCAGTCTTTAGGTGATCTATAGGTATCTGTATTTACGCAAAGTAGGACCTTTGTTAATGCTATGACATTAGTGCAAAGTCTGAAACAAACAGAATAGACATGGTCTACGTCCCAAATGGCACTCTGTTCCCTATTAAGTGCACTAGCTTTGACCTGGCCCATAGGGATTCAGCCATTAAGTAGCCCTATATCCACTATCCATGATATAAACGCTATCAGACAACCTTTTTTTATGTTATGCCAGACGGCTGGAGTATGTACCCTGCTGAGATCGGAGAGTGGATGGGCAACCTGGTGTGTGTGTGTGTGTGTGTGTGTGTGTGTGTGTGTGTGTGTGTGTGTGTGTGTGTGTGTGTGTGTGTGTGTGTGTGTGTGTGTGTTTGTGTGTGTGTTTGAGAGAGAGATTATGTGCATGCAGGCGGGCATGTGTGTGTCTCAAATGGATCAGGAGGGGGATGGATGAACGGAGGGGGTCGAGGTCACCGGTTCGCCGGTTCATCTTTGTTTCATGAGTTCTAATGCATTTTCAAAAAACCTCCCCATTCGTGTCCCCTCACGTCTGGCTGGGATTTTCAAGCATCAAATGGCCCTGATGGTAGCATGATCTGCTGGTTATTGTCTGGTAGCATGATCTGCTGGTTATTGTCTGGTAGCATGATCTGCTGGTTATTGTCTGGTAGCATGATCTGCTGGTTATTGTCTGGTAGCATGATCTGCTGGTTATTGTCTGGTAGCATGATCTGCTGGTTATTGTCTGGTAGCATGATCTGCTGGTTATTGTCTGGTAGCATGATCTGCTGGTTATTGTCTGGTAGCATGATCTGCTGGTTATTGTCTGGTAGCATGATCTGCTGGTTATTGTCTGGTAGCATGATCTGCTGGTTATTGTCTGGTAGCATGATCTGCTGGTTATTGTCTGGTAGCATGATCTGCTGGTTATTGTCTGGTAGCATTATCTGCCGATATTTGTTGTTGTGGTGATTAGCGGGGGAGGACACCATCAAGGAGGATCAGTGGGGGTGGAGCTGAGGCTCTTCTTGTAGGAGGAATTGAATTGAAGAGGCTGTTGTAATGTGCACACACACTAACACATGCGTGCACACACACACTAACACATACGTACACACGCGCGCACACACACCGGGTGCACCATATAGGGGATCAGCAGGGGGGTTGAGCAAAAGTTCTAGGAATTGAACAGGCAGTTCTAGCGGGCTGTTCTGTTCTTGTGAATTACCCACAGGGTTGGGTTTGAATGTGTCAAGATCTAACATCCATCATGGTTATCTTACTTGATCTGTTTCCAAGTTTAACTCGCAGTTCAGAGACACAAGAAAACAACAACAACACTCACACACGCATGCACCCACACACGCGCGCACACACACACGAACACACACAAACACACACGTGCACACACACACACACACACACACCATATTTTCTCTTTTCTCCCTCTAAACACCTCATCATCACTTGACATTTCATGATGTGAAGCGTCCAGCTGTAGTTCACTGGGTGGATAACAGAGGCAAACACGCGTGTGTATGTGTGAACACCACCAGCTGTGTAGTATTTAAGGATGGCAGAGTGTGGCCCGAATGGCACCCTATGGTTCCTGGTCAAAAGTAGGGCACTATGTAGGGAATATGGTGCCATTTAAGATGCAGACATTGTCTTCTCCACTACACCTCTTGTAACCTCTTCAGGGATATGTCATAGGGAAATACATTCAGTGAAATACTTCTCTCTTTGTCTAGGCAATAGAGACTTCCACTCCAGGCAGATATAAATGCACACCTATATATACAGTGGCTTGCAAAAGTATTCACCCCTATTGGCATTTTTCCTATTTTGATGCCTTACAACCTGGAATTAAAATAGATTTTGGGGGGGCTTGTATCATTTGATTTACACAACCTGCCTACCACTTTGAAGATGCAAAATATTGAAACAAACAAGAAATGAGACAGGAAATCTGAACTTGAGTGTGCATAACTATTCACCCCCCCAAGTCAATACATTGTAGAGCCACCTTTGCAGCAATTACAGCTGCAAGTCTCTTGGGGTATGTCTCTATAAGCTTTGCACATATAGCCACTGGGATTTTTTTCTTCACGACAAAACTGCTCCAGCTCCAGAAATCTTTAAGGCATATCACAGATTCTCAATTGGATTGAGGTCTAGGCTTTGACTAAGCCATTCCAAGACATGTAAATGTTTCCCCTTAAACCACTCGAGTGTTGCTTCAGCAGTATGCTTAGGCTTATTGTCCTGCTGGAAGGTGAACCTCCGTCCCAGTCTCAAATCTCTTGAAGACTGAAACAGGTTTCCCTCGAGAATTTCCCTGTATTTAGCGCCATCCATGATTCCTTCAATTCTGACCAGTTTCCCAGTCCCTGCCAATGAAAACATACCCACAGCATGATGCTGCCATCACCATGCTTCAATGTCGGGATGTTGATCTCGGGGTGATGAGAGGTTTTGGGTTTGCGCCAGACATAGCATTTGTCTTGATGGCCAAAAAGCTCAATTTTAGTCTCATCTAACCAGAGTACCTTATTCCATATGTTTGGGAAGTCTCCCACATGCCTTTTAGCGAACACCAAACGTTTTTGCTTATTATTTTCATTAAACAATGGCTTTTTGGAGTGTAAGGCTTAAAGTGGTCCTATAGACAGATACTCCAATCTCCGCTGTGGAGCTTTGCAGTTCCAGGGTTATCTTTGGTCTCATTGTTGCTTCTCTGATTGATGCCCTCCTTGCCTGGTCTGTGAGTTTTGGTGGGCGGCCCTTAATGGATTTAATGGTTCTCCGTGGGATGTTCAAAGTTTCTGATATTTTTTACCTTTACCCTTACTCTAAACCGGGTTCGTATCCTGTACCCAACCCTACCCCCAAACCTTTACCCTTTCCCTAAACTGAGTTCATATCTTGTACTCAACTCTACCCTCCAAAACCTTTACCCTTACTCTAAACTGGGTTCGTATCCTGTACCCAACCCTACCCCCAAACTATACCCTTCGCCTAAACCTGGTTAATATGCTATACCCAACCCTACCCCCAAACCTTTATCCTTACCCTAAACCGGGTTCGTATCCTGTACCCAACCCTACCCTCTAAACCTTTACCCTAAACATGGTTCGTGTCCTGCACCCAACCTTACACAAAACCTTTACCCGTTCCCTAAACTGGGTTAATATGCTATACCCTACCCCTAAACCTTTACCCTTACTCTAAACTGGGTTCATATCATGTACCCAACCCTACCCCCAAACCTAAACCCTAAACCGGGTTTGTATCCTATATCCAACACAACCTTACCCTCACTTTTATGTCAATATCTTCATTATTCTTTACACCTTTTAAACCCAATAAAGTTTGTTTTAATAAAAGTCAAGTTGAGAACAACAAGAAAAGGTGAACTACAATGTCCCTACACCCTAGTCTCCCACCCAACCCCAAACCTCAACCTGGAAACCGAAAAGAGAGATATAAGAATCCCTGAGCTGTCACTACCAGTATCAAAGTGTCTCTCTCTCTCTCTCTCTCTCTCTGTGTGTGTGTGTGTGTGTGTGTGTGTGTGTGTGTGTTCCACCATAAAGGATTAATTTATAACTTTCACTGAACAGTCAACAGTTCGATAATCTACATTCCAACTTCAGTTACAGAGCTTGATAGCGATTTGAATTCAGGTGGCAACTTAAATAATTTAACCATAATGTCTAGATATCTTTTATACATTTGGATGAGTGCCCTTGAATAAACTGCTACATATTCCACTGTGAATATTTTATTTGACCTACTTACTTTTTATTAACTGAAGGCCAATAATATATATATATATATACAGCGCCTTCGGAAAGTATTCAGACCCCTTGATTTCCCCCCCCCCATTTTGTTACATTACAGCCTTATTCTAAAAATGGATTAATAAAAATCCTCAGCAATCTACACACAATACCCCATAATGATGAAGTGAAAACAGGTTTTCAGAAGTGTTTGCAAATGTATAAAACAGAAATACCTCATTTTACATAAATATTCAGACCCTTTGCTATGAGACCCAAAATTGAGCTCAGGTGCGTCCTGTTTCCAATGATCATCCTTGAGATGTTTCTACAACTTGATTGGAGTCCACCTGTGGTAAATTCAATTGATTGGACATGATTTGGAAAGGCACACCTGTCTATATAAAGTCCCACAGTTGACAGTGCCTGTTAGAGCAAAAACCAAGCCATGAGGTCGAAGTAATTGTCCGTCCAACCTTCTCTGTCCAACCATCTCTCACCAATCAGGCCTTTATGGTAGAGTGGCAAGATGGAAGCCACTCCTCAGTAAAAGGCACATGACAGCCCACTTGGAGTTTTCCAAAAGTTACCTAAAGACTCTCTATGACCATGAGAAACAAGATTCTCTGGTCTAATTAAACCAAGATTGAACTCTTTGGCCTGAATGCCAAGTGTCACGCCTGGAGGAAACCTGGCACCATCCTACAGTGAAGCATGGTTGTGGCAGAATCATGAGGTGGGGATGTTTTTCAGGGGCAGGGACTGGGAGACTAGTCAGGATTGAGGGAAAGAAGAACGGAGCAAAGTACAGAGAGATCCTTGATGAAAACCTGCTCCAGAGCGCTCAGGACCTCAGACTGGCCCACCCAGAGCAGTGACGCTCCCCATCCAACCATCCAACCAGACAGAGCTTGAGAGGATCTGCAGAGAAGAATGGGAGAAACTCCCCAAATACAAGCTTGTAGCGCCATACCCAAGAAGACTCGAGGCTGTACTTGCTGCCAAAGGTGCTTCAACAAAGTACTATGTAAAGGGTCTGAAAACTTATGTAAATGTGATATTTCAGTTTTTTTTTGTCAACCTAATTTTTCCTTTGTCATTATAGGGTATTGTATGTCGATTGATAAGGAAAAAATACAATGTAATCAATTTCAGAATAAGGCTGTAATGCAAAAGTCAAGGGGTCTGAAAGCCATATCTCAGACTGGCCAATAAAAAGAAAAGATTAAGATGGGCAAAAGAACACAGACACTGGACAGAGGAACTCTGCCTAGAAGGCCAGCATCCCGGAGTCGCCTCTTCACTCTTGACGTTGAGACTGGTGTTTTGCGGGTACTATTTAATGAAGCTGCCAGTTGAGGACTTGTGAGGCATTAGTTTCTCATACTAGACACTCTAATGTACTTGTCCATTTGCTCAGTTGTGCACCGGGGCCTCCCACTCCTTTCTATTCTGGTTAGAGTCAGTTTGCGCTGTTCTATGCAGGTAGTAGTACAAAGCGTTGTATAAGATCTTCAGTTTCTTGGCAATTTCTCACATGGAATAGCCTTCATTTCTCAGAACAAGAATAGACTGATGAGATTCAGAAGAAAGTATCTTTGTTTCGGGCCATTTTGAGCCTTTAATCAAACCCACAAATTCTGACGCTCCAGATACTCAACTAGTCTAAAGAAGGCCAGTTTTATTGCTTCTTTAATCAGAACAACAGTTTTCAGCTGTGCTAACATAATTGCAAAAGGGTTTTCTAATGATCAATTAGCCTTTTAAAATGATAAACTTGAATTAGCTAACACAACGTGCCATTGGAACACAGGAATGATGGTTGCTGATAATGGGCCTCTGTTTATGGAATATCTAGATAGATGTACAATCAGCCCTTTCCAGCTACAATAGTCATTTACACATTAACAATGTCTACACTGTAGATCTGATCAATTTGATGTCATTTTAATGGACAAAAAAAATTGCTTTTCTTTCAACAACAAGAACATTTCTAAGTGACTCCAAACTTTTGAACGGTAGAGTATATTAAAAATGACTTGCCTACAGTACCATACCAGTACAGTATGTTTATCTGAAGGCCTAGCCTGAACGATTGGGCGAATCAACAATATATTAAATGCTGATTAAAACTCCTGAAAGGCTCCACAGGTACTGAAATCTGCTGCCTTGTATTTGGTGTTCATTTTCTCAAATGTTCTCCCTAGTAGGGAGTGCTAATGGCTTCTAAATATGACTCTACATCATTCGAATAAGGTTTTGGCTATTCCCAACTCCCTTGGGTACCAGTTGGTTGCCATTAGCGACACGTGGTCACTGGTGCGATCTTACGAAATGTGATTGTAACTAAACTAAGTGAAAAATGTTCTCAAACATTTGACTGTTTTTCTAAGGCCTGTTTTCCACCGTCATTACTGAGAGAGGGAGAGAGATGGGGGAGAGAGAGAGAGATGGGGGAGGGAGAGAGAGAGGGGGAGAGTTGACCTCTTCATTGCTATTCTCTCCACTGTGAGTCATTTGCATGTTCTATGATTCTATGATTCCGTTTCTCTTTTATCATTAAGGTCATTAGTGATAATAATCTAAGAGATTGACTGATAGCTGTGTGACACCCACACACGCACGCACGCACGCACGCACGCACACACACACACACCCACACACACAGTGTTCATTTGTTCTCCAGAGGGCCATGTGCAGGAAAGCCCAAGTTCACATGTATTGATAATATTCCTTCGTAATATTCCTTCCAGTTTGCTACAACAGGAAAATATTTCCACAGCAACAGGAAATGTGAATTATTATGTGGATTATAATTCAGGGACATTTCTGTAGGGGTTGATATATTTTTCTTAACGGAAAATAGTCTGAAATGTCAAAGTGGAAATTACAAACTTCAGAAGCCTTCTTAAACCTCAAATACACTACGAGTTTTAAATGTCCTGCACTGCAGGAACGTTCTCCTGCTACAGGGTGATCACATTAAGATCCAACACCAGACGGAAAGGTGAAAGGTTAATAGTAGTGATGAATATGAGTTATATTTCATTATCTCTCAGGTAGGGACAGTATGTGCAAAAGGCATCCGTCAACATTTAAGTGAAGATATACCAGTCAGTTATGCTTTTAACTCTGCGTGCTTCCTACTTCAACATAGCTACTTCAGGGAAGGGAAGATAATATATGCCATTTAAGCAGATGCTTTTAACCCAGAAGTGAGTGCATTTTCGTAGCAGGAATATATTTATGAAGGCCATATGTTTCTCAACTAGCATCATAAAGGACCACGATAGACAGCATTCATCTCAAAGGACCTATGAACATAACATAAGTTACTATCTGTGGGGTTGCTATCTAAACAGCCAGCTGGCTGTTTTTATGCCATTTCCTTGTCATTATTTGCTGTCATGCTATAGATAGATAGATAGATAGATAGATAGATAGATAGATAGATTTTGGGGTCACTTAGAATTGTCCTTGTTTTCCATGAAAACATACATGAAATGAGTTGCAAAATGAATAGGAAATATAGTCAAGACGTTGACACGGTTATAAATAATGATTTTTAATAGTAATTGTGTCCTTCAAACTTTGCTTTTGTCAAAGAATCCTACATTTGCAGCAATTACAGCCTTGCAGACCTTTGGCATTCTAGTTGTCAATTTGCTGAGATAATCTGAAGAGATTTCACCCCATGCTTCCTGAAGCACCTCCCACAAATTGGATTGGCTTGATGGGCACTTCTTATGTACCATATGGTCAAGCTGCGCCCACAACAGCTCAATAGGGTTGAGATCCGGTGCCTGTGCTGGCCACTCCCTTATAGACAGAATACCAGCTGACTGCTTCTTCCCTGAATAGTTGGTGCATAGTTTGGTGCTGTACTTTAGGTCATTGTCCTGTTGTAGGAGGAAATAGTCTCCAATTAAGCACCGCCCACAGGGTATGACATGGCGTTGCAAAATGGAGTGATGGCCTTCCTTCTTCAAGATCCCTTTTACCCTGTACAAATCTCCCACTTTACCACCACCAAAACACCCCCAGACCATCCCATTGCCTCCACCATGCTTGACAGATGGCGTCAAGCACTCCTCTAGCATATTTTCATTTTATCTGCGTCTCACGAATGTTCTTCTTTGTGATCTGAGTACCTCAAACTTAGATTAGTCTGTCCATAACACTTTATTCCAATCTTCCTCTGTCCAGTGTCTGTGTTCTTTTGCCCATCTTAATCTTTTATTTTTATTGGACAGTCTGAGATATGACTTTTTCTTTGCAACTTTTCCTAGAAGGCCAGCATGCCGGAGTTGCCTCTTCACTCTTGACGTTGAGACTGGTGTTTTGCGGGTACTATTTAATGAAGCTACCAGTTGAGCACAGTTTCTCAAACTAGACAGTCTAATGTACTTGTCCTCTTGCTCAGCTGTGCATCGAGGCCTCCCACTCCTCTTTATATTCTGGTCAGAGCCAGTTTGCACTGTTCTGTGAAGGGAGCAATTTCTCGCATGGAATAGCCTTCATTTCTCAGAACAAGAAGTTTCAGAAGAAAGTTTCAGAAGAAAGTTCTTTGTTTCTGACCATTTTAAACCTGTAATCGAACCCACAAATGCTGATGCTCCAGATACTCAACTAGTCTAAAGAAGGCCCGTTTTATTGTTCCTTTAATCAGAACAACAGTTTTCAGCTGTGCTAACATAATTACAAAAGGGTTTTCTAATGATCAATTAGCATTTTTAAAATGATAAACTTGGATTAGCTAACACAACGTGCCATTGGAACACAGGAGTGATGGTTTCTGATAATGGGCCTGTGTACGGCTTATATTCCATTAAAAATCAGCCGTTTCCAGCTACAATAGTCATTTACAACATTAACAATGTCTACACTGTATTTCTGATCTATTTGATGTTATTTTAATGGACAAAAAAGTGCTTTTCTTTCAAAAACAAGAACATTTCTAAGTGACCCCAAACTTTTGAACGGTAGTGTAGATAGAGGAAGCGAAACAGCATCAAGTCCCCACAGTCATTGTAGCCTATGGATCATCACGCTGGGGAAGAATGTTGACAAAAGACAACACTACTCACCTAATCAAATGAAACCCTGAAGTTAGTTTTATGAGTCTGGGAAACGTGGAGAGGGGTGTTCTTTACTTCCAGCCGAGTCTAGCTCACAATTATCATTCTTCTCTCTGTACAGAGAGGGGACTTCTGGGAGATGGTTTCCATGGTGATGGGATAAATGCGACGAGGAAGAGGAGGCTTAATGTGACAATATTTCAGCCGCAATATCCCAGAGACCCATAACTAGGATTTCAAAAGGAGGGTATATTACTGGAGACCTTCAAAGTTTAGCACTAAACTATAAGGATTTGATCTAATCTATCACATCACATCTAGTGGCTCTTTAGGGTACTTCACAGTGTCACAGGTATGTAAATATGTGTGGCCTTATCACATGTAAAATATATAAAATAATTGAATAAGATAAAAAAAGTTGTAAAGCTGACAAAGCTGTAAAACGTTATCTGAAATATAAACCATCATTGGTGTTTAATTTGAGGGTTTCAGTATGAAATATCCCCTACATGTTTTTTACACAAACTTTTTTACTATATCAATATGTATTTGTTGTAAATGTTTTGGTGTCAAACTGGGGTCAGTTGTGAAAAAAGTCATTAGTTGCAAGAGTTGCAGAGTTAACTGACAATAATGTCATTGTTGATTAGCATCATTAATGAAAAGAATAGTCTATTTTCTCTTGAATAGCGTGATCTATGTACTAGAAAATCATGGATAATATGGACACAGATATAATAAATTACTACTATATATGAATATATATGTTTTTGTTATTCAATTATAAATGACCCAAGTTCTGATAGATTGCCATAGATTTTCTGTTCATTACCAAAATTACTGAAGATTGCGGTAACTTTGCTAAATAGCCAGTAGCTTTGCAAGCCTACCCATTATGAATGAATTCCACTCAATCGCTCTGGTAGGTAGCAACAGAGGGTGGAATAGAAAAACACGTCCGTAGAGAGAAGAGAGTATAATGGTATTTTTAAGACATTAAGATTTCTACTTGATTGAGCAGCTATGCTAAAACATGCATTTGTCCTCTTGAACCAAAGTTGACTTTTATTTCTCAAACTTGGAGACTTTATTAATGTTCTGACTCAGGGTTGTAATCCCACTTTGAGCACTAGCCTTCTCTCCCTTCTCGGTAATAGATATGTGGACTTTTAGGGCTGAGTAAGTCTGGGTATTGAGAAAAACAATATGGAGTGAAAATAGGTTTCTTTTCCGCAAAGCCTTCCACACCGCGGGTGTACGCACGTCTATAGAGAAAGAAAGAGGGAGAGTTAAAGGAAAGAGAGGGGGAGAGTTAAAGGAAGAAAGAGAGGGAGAGAGAGAGGGAGAGAGAGGGGGAGAGTTAAAGGAAGAAAGAGAGAGAGGGAGAGTTAAAGGAAGAGGGAGAGAGAGGGGGAGAGTTAAAGGAAGAAAGAGAGGGAGAGAGAGAGGGAGAGTTAAAGGAAGAGGGAGAGAGAGGGGGAGAGTTAAAGGAAGAAAGAGAGGGAGAGAGAGGGGGAGAGTTAAAGGAAGAAAGAGAGGGAGAGAGAGAGGGAGAGTTAAAGGAAGAGGGAGAGAGAGGGGGAGAGTTAAAGGAAGAAAGAGAGGGAGAGAGAGAGATGAAAGGAGAACAAAATCCATCTAAAGCCCTGTGATCTGGGAAAAAAAGGGTTCTGAGGAGAGACGGAGTGTGAGGGCAGTCAGGTCACTCGAGATCCAAGGCGATATTCGACGTTCATCCATGTCCCCAGGATGTCGGGAGAGGCCTTCAAAACCGGCCATTAGAGGCAACGGTGAGCTCCATTACCATCAAGTAGGCTTGCGGCAAGGGCGATGTGGATGGCGGATAAGCTGCAAGCTCCGTGCTCCGAGGGTCATGTGTTCAATGCCAGTGCTAGGCAGGTCTTGAACCCTATCCCAAACCTTAACCCTTAACTCAACCATTCAGAATGAATGCCTATATTTAACTGTTAAAAAGGGGCGGTTATCCCCTCCCCCCTTGACAAACGTTGAATACTGAAGTCAAACCGTGAGATGTTGTTGGTGAGCTCTGTAAAAGGGTTCTGATGAGAGGAGGGGTGAGAGGGAATATGAAAGAGGAAAATAGAGAAAGTGTCTATGAGAAAAAGAAAATGAGTGAGAGGGAAGAAGAGGAGACAGATGGATCAAGAGAAAGACCGAAGAGTGATAGAAATCCTGACAAAGCTAGAGGGAGAGAGCGCGAGAGAGCAAACGAGTGAGAGAGCAAGGAGAGAGAAAAAGGGAGAGAGAGAGAGAGAGAGAGAAAAAGAGAGTAAAAAACGAAGGTGAGAAAAAAAGAGTGAGAGGTCATGCCCTGGGCTAATGGCCACCACAACCACATTAGCCACACAATACGGGTCAGCCACACACACACAGACGGACGGACGGACGGACGGACGTGTGGTGTGGCCAGGCGGGGAGGTTGTGAGATGTCATTAACCCTCCCAACAGCTGCACTGTGTGAGTGATATACCCAAAATAAACAGGCACCAAGATAAATGGTGCAAAATGGCTCACTACACCATCCGTGTTAGATGTGTGTGTGTGTGTGTGTGGGGGGGGGGGGGGTGTGTGGGTGTGTGTGTGTGTTATCTGGCCTGGCGGGCGGTCATGGCTGGCGACGGTGTCAATGGAAACGTTATTAATGTTTGTGTTGCAGGGATAATGGCATCATTTTTCCGGTTGCTCTTGTTGCAGTGTGTGATGTCGTATAGTGGAGTGTGTGATGGGGGGACGGGATGGGACAGTGAGGGGTGTGTGTGTGAGAGCGTGCCTATTGTGCCTGCCCATAAGCATGCAAGTGTGTGGGATGTGACACATTTCTTTTACTAAATAAACAATAATGACTGTCACAAGTCCAGCCACCATGATATAGTACACAAACGCCAACCCCCAGAGTTGATGACATGTTCTGAAACATAAATACACTATATTACACCTATATGCCTACATTTTATTATTCTGTTTGTTCTCTCACTCTGTTGAAGTGTAATAAAATGTGTTCTTCTCGAAATTGAAAATATGTCAATACATATATATATTAAAAAAACAACTCTCTGGTTTTGAGAGTCGGGAGGCAGCTCTGGCCGATCCGTCCAAATCAATAACGAATTTAAGACGTTAGTGCTCGGGCCTCTACCTCATTGCTTTAGCTCATTATTTACAAGCTTGGCACGACTGTTCCTGGATGGATGGAAAGTGTTTTACTCAAGAATCCCCCACATTCTCTCTCACTCTCTCTCTACCTCTCTCTCTCTCTACCTCTCTCTCTACCTCTCTCTCTACCTCTCTCTCGCTCTACCTACCCGTCTCTCTCTTTGTCTGACTCTCTCTCTCTACCTCTCTCTCTCTCTACCTACCCGTCTATCTCTTTGTCTGACTCTCTCTCTCTACCTCTCTACCTCTCTCTCTACCTCTCTCTCGCTCTACCTACCCGTCTCTCTCTTTGTCTGACTCTCTCTCTCTACCTCTCTCTCTCTCTCTACCTACCCGTCTCTCTCTACCTCTCTCTCTACCTCTCTCTCGCTCTACCTACCCGTCTCTCTTTGTCTGACTCTCTCTCTCTACCTCTCTCTCTCTCTACCTCTCTCTCTCTCTACCTACCCGTCTCTCTCTACCTCTCTCTCTACCTCTCTCTCGCTCTACCTACCGTCTCTCTTTGTCTGACTCTCTCTCTCTACCTCTCTCTCTCTCTACCTCTCTCTCTCTCTACCTCTCTCTCTCTCTCTACCTCTCTCTCTCTCTACCTCTCTCTCTCTCTCTACCTCTCTCTCTCTCTACCTACCCATCTCTCTCTTTTTGTCTGACTCTCTCTCTCTACCTCTCTCTCTCTCTCTACCTCTCTCTCTCTCTACCTCTCTCTCTCTCTCTACCTCTCTCTCTCTCTACCTCTCTCTCTCTCTACCTCTCTCTCTCTCTACCTCTCTCTCTCTCTACCTCTCTCTCTCTCTACCTCTCTCTCTCTCTACCTCTCTCTCGCTCTACCTACCCATCTCTCTCTTTTTGTCTGACTCTCTCTCTCTACCTCTCTCTCTCTACCTCTCTCTCTCTCTCTACCTACCCATCTCTCTCTTTTTGTCTGACTCTCTCTCTCTACCTCTCTCTCTCTCGACCTCTCTCTCTCTACCTCTCTCTCTCTCTACCTACCCATCTCTCTCTTTTTGTCTGACTCTCTCTCTCTACCTCTCTCTCTCTACCTCTCTCTCTCTACCTCTCTCTCTCTCTCTACCTACCCATCTCTCTCTTTTTGTCTGACTCTCTCTCTCTACCTCTCTCTCTCTCTACCTCTCTCTCTCTCTACCTCTCTCTCTCTCTACCTCTCTCTCTCTCTACCTCTCTCTCTCTCTACCTCTCTCTCTCTACCTCTCTCTCTCTACCTCTCTCTCTCTCTCTACCTCTCTCTCTCTCTACCTCTCTCTCTCTCTACCTCTCTCTCTCTCTACCTCTCTCTCTCTCTACCTCTCTCTCTCTCTACCTCTCTCTCGCTCTACCTACCCATCTCTCTCTTTTTGTCTGACTCTCTCTCTCTACCTCTCTCTCTCTCTACCTCTCTCTCTCTACCTCTCTCTCTCTCTCTACCTACCCATCTCTCTCTTTTTGTCTGACTCTCTCTCTCTACCTCTCTCTCTCTCTACCTCTCTCTCTCTACCTCTCTCTCTCTCTACCTACCCATCTCTCTCTTTTTGTCTGACTCTCTCTCTCTACCTCTCTCTCTCTACCTCTCTCTCTCTACCTCTCTCTCTCTCTCTACCTACCCATCTCTCTCTTTTTGTCTGACTCTCTCTCTCTACCTCTCTCTCTCTCTACCTCTCTCTCTCTCTACCTCTCTCTCTCTCTACCTCTCTCTCTCTCTACCTCTCTCTCTCTCTACCTCTCTCTCTCTCTACCTCTCTCTCTCTACCTCTCTCTCTCTACCTCTCTCTCTCTCTCTACCTACCCATCTCTCTCTTTTTGTCTGACTCTCTCTCTGCTTCTCTTTATTTTTCTCTTTGTCTCTGTCTTTCTCTAACTATCTCTCTCTTTCAATTCATTTCAACAGTAAATATTACACTCACAAAATAATAGAGATGTTGCAAATGTCGTATTATGCCTATACAGTGTTGTAACAAAGTTCAAATAGTTAAAGTAGAAAAGGGAAAAGAAATAAACATAAATATGGGTTGTATTTACAATGGTTGCCCTTTTCTTGTGGCTACAGGTCACAAATCTTGCTGCTGTGATGGCACACTGTGGAATTTCACCCAATAGATATGGGAGTTTATCAAAATTGAATTTGTTTTCAAATTCTTTGTGGATTCTGTGTAATCTGAGGGAAATATGGTCGTACATTTGGCAGGAGGTTAGGAAGTGCAGCTCAGTTTCCACCTCATCTTTCTCTAACTATCTGTCTCTCTCTCTCTGTCTCCCTCTTTCTCTAACTATCTCTGTCTCTTTCTCTCTTTTCTTTCTCTATTCTTTCTCTCACTCTCAGGCTCTGTCTCTCAGGCTCTGTCTCTCAGGGTCTGTCTCTCAGGGTCTGTCTCTCATTCTCTCTCACTCGCTCACTCTCTCTCGCTCACGCTCTCTGTCTCTTTCTCTCTCTAACTATCTCTGTCTCCTTCTCTCTCTGTCTCTTTCTCTCTCTAACTATCTCTATCTCTCTCTCTCTCTCTCTCTCTGTCTCCCTCTCAATTCAATGTCAGGGCTTTATTGGCATTGGAAACATATGTTTACATTTCCAAAGCAAGTGAAATGGATAAACAATACAAAAATTACATCACCTGTGTTTTATTTTAAAAAATCATTTTCCTGGTGGTTTTCCTTTTTCTAGGCATGATTAAGGTTATCATTACTTTAAAAAGTTATTGCATTTTGGGACGTTTGCAAGTTGAATTAAAATGGTCCCTTTGGGTTGCAAACACCCGGCTCAAACGGGTTATGTCTTTCACACCCGGCTCTGAAACGGGTTATGTCTTTTACACCCGGCTCTGAAACGGGTTATGTCTTTTACACCCGGCTCTGAAACGGGTTATGTCTTTTACACCCGGCTCTGAAACGGGTTATGTCTTTTACACCCGGCTCTGAAACGGGTTATGTCTTTTACACCCGGCTCTGAAACGGGTTATGTCTTTCACACCCGGCTCTGAAACGGGTTATGTCTTTTACACCCGGCTCTGAAACGGGTTATGTCTTTTACACCCGGCTTTGAAACAGGTTATGTCTTTTACACCCGGCTTTGAAACAGGTTATGTCTTTCACACCCGGCTCTGAAATGGGTTATGTCTTTCACACCCGGCTCTGAAACGGGTTATGTCTTTTACACCCGGCTTTGAAACAGGTTATGTCTTTCACACCCGGCTTTGAAACAGGTTATGTCTTTTACACCCGGCTTTGAAACAGGTTATGTCTTTTACACCCGGCTTTGAAACAGGTTATGTCTTTCACACCCGGCTCTGAAACGGGTTATGTCTTTTACACCCGGCTCTGAAACGGGTTATGTCTTTTACACCCGGCTTTGAAACAGGTTATGTCTTTTACACCCGGCTTTGAAACAGGTTATGTCTTTCACACCCGGCTCTGAAACGGGTTATGTCTTTTACACCCGGCTTTGAAACAGGTTATGTCTTTTACACCCGGCTTTGAAACAGGTTATGTCTTTCACACCCGGCTCTGAAATGGGTTATGTCTTTCACACCCGGCTCTGAAATGGGTTATGTCTTTTACACCCGGCTTTGAAACAGGTTATGTCTTTCACACCCGGCTTTGAAACAGGTTATGTCTTTCACACCCGGCTCTGAAACGGGTTATGTCTTTCACACCCGGCTCTGAAACGGGTTATGTCTTTTACACCCGGCTCTGAAACGGGTTATGTCTTTTACACCCGGCTTTGAAACAGGTTATGTCTTTTACACCCGGCTTTGAAACAGGTTATGTCTTTCACACCCGGCTCTGAAATGGGTTATGTCTTTCACACCCGGCTCTGAAACGGGTTATGTCTTTTACACCCGGCTTTGAAACAGGTTATGTCTTTCACACCCGGCTATGAAACAGGTTATGTCTTTTACACCCGGCTTTGAAACAGGTTATGTCTTTTACACCCGGCTTTGAAACAGGTTATGTCTTTCACACCCGGCTCTGAAACGGGTTATGTCTTTTACACCCGGCTCTGAAACGGGTTATGTCTTTTACACCCGGCTTTGAAACAGGTTATGTCTTTTACACCCGGCTTTGAAACAGGTTATGTCTTTCACACCCGGCTCTGAAACGGGTTATGTCTTTTACACCCGGCTTTGAAACAGGTTATGTCTTTTACACCCGGCTTTGAAACAGGTTATGTCTTTCACACCCGGCTCTGAAATGGGTTATGTCTTTCACACCCGGCTCTGAAATGGGTTATGTCTTTTACACCCGGCTTTGAAACAGGTTATGTCTTTCACACCCGGCTTTGAAACAGGTTATGTCTTTCACACCCGGCTCTGAAACGGGTTATGTCTTTCACACCCGGCTCTGAAACGGGTTATGTCTTTTACACCCGGCTTTGAAACAGGTTATGTCGTTACGGCAACAGGTGTTTGTTTTTGGACTCACCAGAGCAGACTTTGGAGTTATTGTTTTAAAGTATGACAGCAGACTGTGTATGGCTTATGCTAGTACGGGTAGGCAACAATGTTTTGAGTTTGGGGATGTTGGCCATAAGCGACATGCTTGCCCGAAAAGGGAGAAGGCGCAGGGAGGGGTGCAGGTGGTCCTCGTAACGCCTGGGTCCACTGATGTAGGGAGAGGTGGTCCTCGTAACGCCTGGGTCCACTGATGTAGGGACAGGTGGTCCGACAGTGATTGAGCAATCACAAGCACCTGTTGCTGAGGAACAAGCTGTCCGTGTTGAGGGTACGGACTTGCAGCTTGTGCCAGAGGGGAACATCGTCTGTAATGCAGCAGAAAAGTATTGTTGTAGGAGGTAAGGATGGATTTGGGGAGGCAATTCCCCAGACTGGTGAGGAGATGCCCAGTACGAGTGATGGGGTTAAGGTGGGGCTAGTGTCCCAGGTAGTGGAGGAGATGTCCACTACGAGTAATGGGGTTCAGGTGGGGCCAGTCTCCCAGGTAGTGGAGGAGATGTCCACTATGAGTAATGGGGTTCAGGTGGGGCCAGTCTCCCAGGTAGTGGAGGAGATACGAGTAATGGGGTTCAGGTGGAGCTAGTCTCCCAGGTAGTGGAGGAGATGCCCACTACGGGTAATGGGGTTCAGGTGGGGCTAGTCTCCCAGGTAGTGGAGGAGATGACCACTATGGGTAATGGGGTTCAGGTGGGGCTAGTCTCTCAGGTAGTGGAGGAGATGCCCGGTACGGGTAATGGGGTTCAGGTGGGGCTAGTCTCCCAGGTAGTGGAGGAGATGCCCGATACGTGTAATGGGGTTCAGGTGGGGCCAGTCTCCCAGGTAGTGGAGGAGATGCCCACTATGGGTAATGGGGTTCAGGTGGGGCCAGTCTCCCAGGTAGTGGAGGAGATGCCCACTATGAGTAATGGGGTTCAGGTGGGGCCAGTCTCCCAGGTAGTGGAGGAGATGCCCACTATGGGTAATGGGGTTCAGGTGGGGCCAGTCTCCCAGGTAGTGGAGGAGATGCCCACTATGGGTAATGGGGTTCAGGTGGGGCTAGTCTCCCAGGTAGTGGAGGAGATGCCCGGTACGGGTAATGGGGTTCAGGTGGGGCTAGTCTCCCAGGTAGTGGAGGAGATGCCCGATACGGGTAATGGGGTTCAGGTGGGGCCAGTCTCCCAGGTAGTGGAGGAGATGCCCGGTACGAGTGATGGGGTGCAAGTGGGGAGTGTTCAGAGGGATGTGGCTGAGGGGAGTCAGTGGTCTGTGGCCTCAGTTGAGGAGGATCAGGAGAAGGATATGGACATCTCTGTTGATATGATAGCAGCTGGTGACGACTCAATTTACAATTTAGAGGATGTAAATGGGTTCCTGGATCAGACTTTTGGGAAATCTGTCAAATTGGCAGATTCCTTTGATGTTGATAAGTTCTTGA
This sequence comes from Oncorhynchus clarkii lewisi, assembly GCF_045791955.1. NCBI lineage: Eukaryota > Metazoa > Chordata > Actinopteri > Salmoniformes > Salmonidae > Oncorhynchus > Oncorhynchus clarkii. Next base: position 67,090 of record NW_027258176.1, on the reverse strand, counting down.
GGTCAGCTGTTGTGTTCCAGGTGACGGTGGGGTTAGACCAGCTGAGTGTGAAGAAGCGTTTCCATTTGAGGAAATGTGTTACTGCTGTCACGGCAGCAAAGGGTAATGGGAAACGTAGTCAGGATCAGAGAAAATTAAAACAATGATGATGATCATGCCTCATAGGGTGTTTTTCTCTCATTTCTCTGTGGTTTCTTCTGTTTTTCCCTTTCACTTTTCTATACGGCAATCAATTGCAAGGACCCTCAATCACCGTAGACAAACTGAGCGTGATATATAATTGTACAGTACACAGCAAACTCACTTGGATTACATTGGCTTTGAGGCGAGCCTTGCATTTCGTTTTCAAAGTGGGTGACAGAAGCAAAACGGCCACATTTTTACCCAGATGTGCTCGGCATGAAGATTTTGCGTCACAATATTTGCGTTACAAAGAGTTTAAAGAAGGCATCTTGTAAGGGCCCTTATGATGGAAAATGGACCAAGACAATGGTCGGCTTTGGGCCAGAGGATGATGACTTTACGGCTGAACTGATCTACAATTATGGAGTAGGAGGATATCGCCTAGGCAATGACATCCTCGGTTTAACTCTGCAGTCTAGCCAGGCTGTCAGCAATGCTAAGCGGCTTGGTTGGCCCCTCACTGAGGTTGGAAAGGGCCTCTGGCTGAGGCCCCAGGAGGTTATCGCTTCTTCTGGACAAAGAACAGCCTCCCAATGATCCTGTACAGAAGGTGTGTCTGGCAGGGTCTGACCTGCAGAAATCAATACGCTGCTCCTCCCTTCTGGGGATGAAGGTGAAAGAGAGAAATGAGGATAAGAAGACTGTGCTGATGGGATTCACAGACACTCCGTGTAAACTAGAGATTCACAACATTGTTGGGACTGTAGATCATGGGACAGCCTTCGAGTGGATAACATTCTAGTGTCCATGTGAGCAGTTGGCAGATCGTGAACCCTTGATGACAAAGGGAAACCACAAAATCCTTACTCTCTTGGTTAGCCTGGAAACCCCTGGGAAGGCTACAGTTGAAGTGGTCATTTGGGCTGACTCTCTCTCTCTCTCCCTCTCTCTCACACTAACTATCTCTGCTTTATTGGCATGGGAAACATATGTTAACATTGCCAACACAAGTGAAGTAGATAATATACAAAAGTGAAATAAAACATAAAATGAACAGTAAACATTACACATACAGAAGTTCCAAAAGAATAAAGACATTACAAGTGTCATATTATGTGTATACTGTATATACAGTGTTGTAACGATGTGCAAGTGGTTAAGGTACAAAAGGGAAAATAAATAAAAATAAATATGGGTTGTATTTACAATGGTGTTTGTTCTTCACTGGTTGCCCTTTTCTCGTGGCAACAGGTCACAAATATTGCTGCTGTTTTGGCACACTGGTATTTCACCCAATAGATATGGTAGTTTATCAAAATTGGGTTTGTTTTCGAATTCTTTGTGGATCTGTATAATCTGAGGGAAATATGTGTCTCTAATATGGTCATACATTTGGCAGGAGGTTAAGAAGTACAGCTCAGTTTCCACCTCATTTTGTTGGCAGTGTGCACATAGCCTGTCTTCTCTTGAGAGCCATGTCTGCCTACAGTGGCCTTTCTCAATAGCAAGGCTATGCTTACTGAGGTTCTACATAGGCAAAGCTTTCCTTAAGTTTGGGTCAGTCACAGTGGTCAGGTATTTTGCCACTGTGTACTCTCTGTTTAAGACCAAATAACATTCTTGTTTGCTCAGGTTTTCTGTTAATTCTTTCCAATGTGTCAAGTAATTATCTTTTTGTTTTCTCATGATTTGGTTGGGTCTAATTGTTCTGCTGTCCTGGGGCTCTGTGTGTTTGTGTTTGAACAGAGCCCCAGGACCAACTTGCTTAGGGGACTCTTCTCCAGGTTCATCTCTCTGTAGGTGATAGCATTGTTATGGAAGATTTGGGAATCGATTCCTTTTAGGTGGTTGTATAATCTTTTACGTTTTTTTCTATATTTTGATAATTAGCGGGTATCGGCCTAATTCTGCTCTGCAGGCATTATTTGGTGTTTTACGTTATACACTGAGGATATTTTTGCAGAATTCTGCATGCAGAGTCTCAATTTGGTATTTGTCCCATTTTGTGAATTCTTGGTTGGTGAGCAGACCCCAGACCTCACAACCATAAAGGGCAATGGGTTCTATAACTGATTCAAGTATTTTTAGCCAGATCCTAATTGGTATGTCACATTTTATGTTCCTTTTCATGACATAGAAGGCCCTTCTTGCCTTGTTTCTCAGGTCGTTCACAGCTTTGTGGAAGTTACCTGTGGCGATGATGTTTAGGTCAAGGTATGTATAGTTTTATGTGTGCTTTAGGGCAATGGTGTCTAGATGGAATTTGTATTTGTGGTCCTGGTGACTGGACCTTTTTTGGAACACCATTATTTTAGTCTTACTGAGATTTACTGTCAGGGCCCAGGTCTGGCAGAATCTGTGCAGAAGATCTAGGTGCTGCTGTAGACGCTCATTGGTTGGTGACAGAAGCACCAGATCAACAGCAAACAGTAGACCCTTTGACTTCAGATTCTAGTAGGGTGAGGCCGGGTTCTGCAGACTGTTCTAGTGCCCTCTCCAATTCGTTGATATATATGTTGAAGAGGGTGGGGCTTAAGCTGCATCCCTGTGTCACCCCACGGCCATGTGGGAAGAAATGTGTGTTTTTTGCCAACTTTAACCACACACTTGTTTGTGTACATTAATTTTATAATGTCGTATTTCTATCTATCTCTCTCTCTCTCTCTCTCTGCTTCTCTTTCTCTCTCACAGTCTTTATCTCTCTTACACACACTGTCCTTTAATTCAATTTGATTCAAAGGGCTTTACAGGAAACATATGTTTACATTACCATAGCAAGTGAAATGGATAATGAACAAAAGGAAAATAAACCATCAGAAATTAAAACATTACCCTCACAAAAGTTTTGAAATAATAATTTCAAATGATATTATTGGCTATGTGCGGTGTTGTAATAATGTACAAATAGTTGAAGTACGAAAGGGAAAATCAATAAACCGATATAAATAGGTTGGATTTACAGTGGTGTTTGTGCTCCACTGGTTGCCCTTTACTTGTGGCAACAGGTCACAAATCTTGCTGCTGTGCTTGCACACCTAATAGATATGGGAGTTTATCAAAATTGGATTTGTTTTCAAATTCTTTCTGGGTCTGTGTAATCTGAGGGAAATATCTGTCTCTAATATGGTCATACATTTGGCAGGAGGTCAGGGAGTGCAGCTCAGATTCCATCTAATTTGTGCACATAGTCTGTCTTTTCTTGAGAGCCAGGTCTGCCTACAGCAGCCTCTATCGATAAGAGGCTATGCTCACTGAGTCTACAACGACACAGGATGAAACCCAGATCAGTCAGGAAGCTAAAGCTTGGTCGCAAATGGATCTTCCAAATGGACAATGACCCCAAGCATACTTCCAAAGTTGTGGCAAAATGGCTTAAGGACAACAATGTAAAATACTAATTGAGTGTATGTAAACTTCTGACCCACTGGGATGAAAGGGAACCGGGAAGACTAAAGAGAAGGAAAAACACGCTGGGACAACTTGACAAGACGAACTGGCAACAGACCGACAGAAAACGCAGGTATAAATACACAAGGGATAATGGGGAAAATAGGAGACACCTTGTGGGGGGTGGAGACAAGCATGAGACAGGTGAAACAGATCAGGGGGTGACAGAGTCTGTACATCGTCAAAGGTTTTCTTAATTTTGGGTCAGTCACAGTCACAGTTGTCAGGTGTTCTGCTACTGTCTACTCTCTGTTTAGTGCCAAAAAGCTTTCCAGTTGGCTCAGTTTTTGGGTGAAGTAATTATCTTTTTGTTTTCTCATGATTTGGTTGGGTCTAATTGTATTGCTGTCCTGGGGCTTTGTGGGGTCTGTTTTTGTTTGTGAGTCCCAGTACCTCTCTCTCTATCTCCCTCTCTCTTGCTCTTTCTGTCTGTAACTCCACTCACAAGGACAGAACAAGCTGCTCCTTCCATGTCACTGTGATACTGTAGATATCTCCCCAAACAAAAACATATTCCTACCACCCCTCCTCTGATTCTAAAATTGGTCTAATGCCCAAGTCTCCTCCCTTACAAAATATGTTGTTGGTTTTAGAAGGCAAGAGGTGGAGCAACAGAAAGTGATAGTGAGTGAGCAAAAGAAAGGGAGAAGGAAAGAGAGAGTGAGCTGTCTAGACACCCTACTCTTCTCGAAACTCTTCACCATGTGTCACGTTATGTACAGAACATCCTAACCCTAATCATGGAGCAGGGGATGCATCCCAAATGACACCGTATTTCCTATATTGTGCACTTATTTTGACCAGAGCCCCATGGGCCTGTGTAGTGAATAGGGTGCCAATTGGGAGTCAACCTCCTTCCTCCTAGCTCGCCAGTGTTTACCCAATCTGTTTAATCAGGAAGTGACCACCCACGGATTGGAACTGGGGATGGGGACAGGAGTACAGGTTCAAATTCATTTGGCACACTGTAGCAAAATGTTTTGCAACCGGAAATTAAAACGAGCATTTCTTATTGGACAAGTTCAGGTAAAGACCTCCCATTTGTCTGTTTTTTTGTTGTTGAAACATTTGATGCATAATGAACCAGACCCAGAAGAACAGGAGTACAGAGTACCTTCTAGAGCTGCCAAATGAAGCAGTGTATATGTGTGTGTTAATGTACGATGTGTACTAGACCTACTAGAGCTGCCAAATGAGCCAGCAGAGTCAGGCTAATCTATATGAGCTGCGCTTACAATGCTAGGGGGGGGGGGGGGGGGTTCCCCTTACATTCTCGCCATTTTTGTTCTCTTGCTATATTTTCTCTATCGTATCTCTCTCTCTCTCTCTACCCATCTCTTTCTTTCTCTACCTCAGTCTCTCTCTTATCCTCCTTCCCCATCCATATTTCTCTCTATTTTACTCTCCCATTCTCTCGTTGTCTTTCTCTCCAATATAGACTTTGAAATGTGTCTTTCAAATCTGAGGACAAGTGTCTCCTGTCGCCTGATTCACCATAGAACATTGTTGATTCCACCCCCCTTTCAGGACAAGACAGACAGGTAGGACTATCTGTCTGTTTGATGCTGCTAGGTGTAAATTGCAGGAAATTACATTTACCGCCATTCCCCCACGAGTATTGACAATACCTCTCCCTTTATTCAAATACCGCTTTTATGTTCGACTTCGTCCCAAATGGCCACCTATTCACTATATGGTGTTCTAGGGCCCACAGGGTTCTGGTCAAAAGTAGTGCACTATATAGGCAATAGGGTGCCATTTGGGATGCTACCCTGTAAATTGAGTGGGGGGAGGAAGGGAGGAAAGGAAAATGGTATAAAAACTGAATGCTCACACCGCATGAATGATAATTGTGTTTCTGTGGGTTGCTTGGTTACCGTTCACATGAAATTGGAGGTTGTGGAGAATTGTGATTCCGCTGTGGGTTTCCTTGCGCTGCTGTGCGTGAGCCGGCGCAAACACACTCCAGGAAATAGCACCATCACTTTGATATCATTTTTGAAAACAGTTTATGGGAGAAAGAGAGTTTGCAGAGAGACAGAATAGGCTGTATGACCTGTCTGTGCAGACAGATCAGACATTCTTCAACTGTTGTTTCGTCATTTCACGGAGAAAGCAGGCGTGCCAAAACTTGGATCACATTTTCAGTAGCATAAAGACACATGGATATTTATGATAATATATTCTGTGCTCTTTCATGTCAGTCCAGAGAACAAACTAAAGAACCCAATGTACCATCCAGACAATGCATTTGTTATTGGGATTGACATACATACATACACACACACACACACACACACACACACACACACACACACACACACACACACACACACACACACACACACACACACACACACACACACACACACACACTTCTGTTAATGACTGGCATCCTTTAATGAAGTACGACTCGCATCGCACCTCATTTGCACATTCTAACCTTCACCCATAGACCCAATACATCTCCTCTCTCAGTATTTCTGCCAGGAAGATCAATAATTTAGGAGAGGCGAGGGAGATGAGGACAGGACAGCACAGGCGACGGAGAGGAGGGGAGAGATGAAGGGAGGAGAGGAGAGGGGAGGAGGAGAAGAGTAAAGAAGAGGAGATGTAACATTCTAAATGTTCTGTCTGGTACAGTGATCTAGTGACCAGTGGTATTTTCTAATAGGCACAATACACCTATTCCCCCAAAAAAAGTATTTGCCTATTTGAGGTCAAGTAGTCCACCTACCGAATGTGATGAAAATGTATGGTAATCATAATTAACTTAAGTTAATGAGAACTACTTATTGACATATTGTCACACCCTGACCATAGTTTGCTTTGTATGTTTCTATGTTTTGTTTGGTCAGGGTGTGATCTGAGTGGACATTCTATGTTGTGTGTCTAGTTTGTCTGTTTCTGTGTTTGGCCTGATATGGTTCTCAATCAGAGGCAGGTGTTAGTCATTGTCTCTGATTGGGAACCATATTTAGGTAGCCTGTTTGGTGTTGCGTTTTGTGGGTGATTGTTCCTGTCTTTGTGTTTGTTACACCAGATAAGGCTGTTTTTGTTTTTTCACGGTTCTTGTTTTGTATATTGTTCTATTTTCATCTTTATTAAAGATGTATCAAAAATAACCACGCTGCGTTTTGGTCCGCCTCTCCTTCCCAGGAAGAATCCCGTTACACATATTCACATTCAACTTCCCTCATCTCTTTTGTCTAATTGTGTGTGTGTGTGTGTGTGTGTGTGTGTGTGTGAGAGAATGAGTGCATGCCTGCGTCCCCGTGTTTGGGTATAAGACCAGTATTGCTGGATGATTGAACCCAATTGATGAGGCCAAGAGCCTTTGCTGCATAACATTACTGGGGACTCGGGGTGGTTTGGGTCATGGGTAGATTCCAGTGGAGGCTGGTGGGAGGAGCTATAGAGGGACGGGCTCATTGAAATGGCTGGAATGGAATCAACGGAACGGTATCAAACATATTGAAACCACATGTTTGACTCCGTTCCATTTATTCCACTCCAATGAGCCCGTCCTCCTATATTTCTTCCCACCTGCCTCCACTGGTAGATCCTTGGCATGGGAATAAGGTATTGCTGGATTCCCACGTGGCTAACCTAACAGCCTTTGCAGCCTAGCTAGCATTACTGTGCCTTGGTTGTGCTGGTGGTGGTGGTGGGAAGTACATTCTGGACATAAAAATAGTAATATTGGATGATGCATGTTGGTGTATCCCACTATATGGCTCTGGTCTTGGGGTATCACTTCTTCCTATTGGAACATCTTTCATGACTATCGGAGCTCTGCTGTATGCATCATAATAAATTTCTTAGAAAAAATTGAAATGACAAAATACTGTTCTTGGAAATAGTGACAAGATACACTATGTGAATATAAAAACCGATGTCCAAATGCAACCTGCCAGCCAGGTTAGGGAGACCGTAGATAAATGAACTGTCCCGTAGAAGGTGTTGCCCAGCTTTAACCATGGAAACTCATATCTGAAAATGTACACTGAGTGTACAAAACATTAGGAACACCTGCTCTTTCCATGACATAGACTGACCAGGTGAAAGCTATGATCCCTTATAAATGTCACTTGTTAAATCCACTTCAGTCAGTATAGATGAAGGGGAGGAGACAGGTTAAAGAAGGATTTTTAAGCCTTGAGACGATTGAGACATGAATTGTGTATGTGAGCCATTCAGAGGGTGAAGGTGTAAGACAAACAATTTAAGGGCCTTTGAACAGGGTATGGTTGTAGGAGCCAGGCACACCAGTTTGAGTGTATCAAGAACTGAAATACTGCTGGGTATTTCACGCTCAACTGTTTCCTGTGTGTATCAAGATGGTCCACCTCCCAAAAGACATCCAGCCAACTTAACACAACTGTGAGAAGCATTGAAGTCAACAGGGGCCAGCATCCCTGAGGAAGGCTTTCGACACCTTGTAGAGTCCATGCCCTGAAGAACTGAGGCTGTTCTGAGGACAAACTCAATATGTTCCTAATGTTTTGTACACTCAGTGTATATACAAATATTGGAATGTTCTTATAGTTTTTTATATGGTAAATTATAAAAACAATGTTAAACCTATAACAAACGCATTTATTTTGTAGAATTGACCTTGTCAGAACATACAATTGTATTATAATATTCATGTAATTAATATATTTTGTCTCAAATGTGTCATACCATGTTCATGTAGGAAATTCACCACAATCATGTAATCAATTGTGTACGTCATTTAAGGCATATAAGTTAACACATAATCAACTACACCACTGACATGCAGTGCCTTCGGAAAGTATTCAGACCCCTTGACTTTTTCCACATTTTGATACGTTACAGCCTTATTCTTAAATGGATTAAATAAAACAATTTCCTCAGCAATCCTCACACAATACCCCATAAAGACAAAGCAAAAACAGGTTTTTAAAAATGTTGGCAAATTTATTAAATCCAAAAACCAGAAATACCTGATTTACTTAAGTATTCAGACAATTTGCTATGGGACTCAAAATTGAGCTCAGGTGCATCCTGTTTCCATTGATCATCCTTGAGCCGTTTCTACAACTTGATTGGAGTCCACCTGTGGTAAATTCAATTGATTGGACATGATTTGGAAATGCACACACCTGTCTATATAATGTCCCACAGTTGACAGTGCATGTCAGAGCAAAAAACAAGCCGTGAGGTTGAATGAATTGTCCTTGGAGCTCCGAGACAGGATTGTATTGAGGCACAGATCTGGGGAAGGGTACCAAAATATTTCTGCAGCATTGAAGGTCCCCAAGAACACAGTCGCCTCCATCATTCCTAAATGGAAGAAGTTTGGAACCACCAAGACTCTTCCTAGAGCAGGCCACCCGGCCAAACTGAGCAATCGGGGGAGAAGGGCCTTGGTCAGGGAGGTGACCAAGAACCCGACGGTCACTCTGACAGAGCTCCAGAGTTTTGCGCTGTAATTTTGTCAGACTTGGACTTCAGGCACCTAAAGACTCTCAGACAATGAGAAACAAGATTCTCTGGTCTGATGAAACCTTTGGCCTGAATGCCAAATGTCACGTCTGGAGGAAACCTAGCACCATCCCTACGGTGAAGCATGGTGGTGGCAGCATCATGCTGTGGGAATGGTTTCCAGTAGCAGGGACTGGGAGACTAGTCAGGATTGAGGCAAAGATTAACTGAGCAAAGTACAGAGCGATCCTTGATGAAAACCTGCTCCAGGGTTCTCAGGACCTCAGACTGGACTGAAGGTTCACCTTCCAACAGGACAATGACCCTAAGCACACAGCCAAGACAACGCAGGAGTGGCTTCGGGACAAGTCTCTGAATGTCCTTAATGTCCTTAAGTGGCCTAGCCAGAGCCTGGACTTGGACCAGATCGAATGTCTCTGGAGAGACCTGAAAATAGCTGTGCAGCAACGCTCTCCATTAAACCTGACCGGGCTTGAGAGGATCTGCAGAGAAGAATGGGACAAACTCCGTAAATACAGGTGTGCCAAGCTTGTAGCGTCTTACCCAAGAAGACTCAAGGCTGTAATTGCTGCCAAAGGTGCTTCAACAAAGTACTGAGTAAAGGGTCTGAATACTTACGTTAATGTTTAATTTCCTTTCTTTATTTTGATACATTTCCCAAATTTGATAAACAGTTTTTGCTTTGTCATTATGGGGTATTGTGAATTAATTGATGAGTGGTAAAAAAAAATATTTAATCAATTGTAGAATAAGGCTGTAACGTAACAAAATGTGGAAAAAGTCAAGGGGTCTGAATACTTTCTGAAGGCGCTGTATCAGGAAAGCCATTCAACATCTTACCAGATACTTATTCGATTTTTGTACAAATCCTCTCCTGCCATACAAGGCTCTAATTTGATTTTCAGAATTTGTTTTCTTAAAATCTATAGTATATGATCAAATGCAGCTGGTCATCGGGGTCCATAGATACACATTTAACAACTAATAAACAATACAAAAAAATTATAGATGATAAAATTCCACCAGGTGGGTCCATATTTAATAACCACACCACGAGATCAAATGGCCGACAAGGTCCACACATTTTACATCAACTGATAAACAATGTGAAAATGTAATAGTAGATGATCTGATGCCAACAACAGTGAACGAGTGACCTTTCAACCCTCTCTAGCATTAGTGGAGGAGGATGCTAAAGGTGGATGAAGTCCAAGAGACTGACAAAGTCCCAGCGCAAATCAGCCGCTGATGTCGGAATCATCTGTCACCTCTCTTTATAATGTACCTCACCCTTCCCTTTACTGAACATAATGGCTGGAAGGCTTAGCTGAACATAACACAACTATTACACACACACACACACACACTGTCATCTCATATCTCAAGTATGGAACATACTGTACACAATAGAGAGAGAAATATGTGTACATGCCTGCGTGTGTTCACGCACGTGTTCTGTATGCAAGGTGCACGTATGCGCTTGCGCGTGTGTGTGTGTACTAGCGAACCTAATGGAGGTCGTAGCACCTGGGTGATTACACCCCTCCAAGTATCCCTCTCATGGGTAATTTGGAGCTGCGTGTTCTAGAACACGCTGACAGACAGGAAACGTAACCATGACAAATAAGGCATTTCTCCAAGTTGTAATGTGGGGATAATGGGCCTGCTACAGGTCCTCTCCATTATGGATGGATGGTTGGTTCTCCCCCTCAGTGCTGTGTGTTGATATGAATCACCATAATGGCTGTTGTTTTAGACTGATGAATTAGACTTGGCGTTTTAATGGATTATGTACAAGTTCAGTGAGTGTACGTGTGTTTGGTTGTCAGGCTGAATTTAAGATGGAAATGAGTATTTTTGTGTCCTGTAGAGTCGAGGACTTGTATGAGTCATTGTAATAGATGTTGTTTTCAACAAGATGTATGTGTTCGACACGTGACAGACTGAAATTCCTGTTATTTAACATACACGGCTCAAAAAAACAAAGGGAACACTAAAATAACACATCCCAGATCTGAATGAATGAAATATTCTTATTAAATACTTTTTTCTTTACATAGTTGAATGTGCTGACAACAAAATCACACAAAAATTATCAATGGAAATCAAATTTATCAACCCATGGGGGTCTGGATTTGGAGTGACACTCAAAATTAAAGTGGAAAACCACACTGCAGGCTGATCCAACTTTGATGTAATGTCCTTAAAACAAGTCAAAATGAGGCTCAGTAGTGTGTGTGGCCTCCACGTGCCTGTATGACCTCCCTACAATGCCTGCGCGTGCTCCTGATGAGGTGGCGGATGGCCTCCTGAGGGATCTCCTCCCAGACCTGGACTAAAGCATCCGCCAACTCCTGGACAGTCTGTGGTGCAACGTGGCGTTGGTGGATGGAGCGAGACATGATGTCCCAGATGTGCTCAATTGGATTCAGGTCTGGGGAACGGGCGGGCCAATCCATTGCATCAATGCCTTCCTCTTGCAGGAACTGCTGACACACTCCAGCCACATGAGGTCTAGCATTGTCTTGCATTAGGAGGAACCCAGGGCCAACCGCACCAGCATATGGTCTCACAAGGGGTCTGAGGATCTCATCTCGGTACCTAATGGCAGTCAGGCTACCTCTGGCGAGCACATGGAGGGCTGTGCGGCCCCCCCAAAGAAATGCCACCCCACACCATGACTGACCCACCGCCAAACCGGTCATGCTGGAGGATGTTGCAGGCAGCAGAACGTTCTCCACGGTGTCTCCAGACTCTGTCACGTCTGTCACATGTGCTCAGTGTGAACCTGCTTTCATCTGTGAAGAGCACATGGCGCCAGTGGCGAATTTGCCAATCTTGTTGTTCTCTGGCAAATGCCAAACGTCCTGCACGGTGTTGGGCTGTAAGCACAACCCCCACCTGTGGACGTCGGGCACTCATACCACCCTCATGGAATCTGTTTCTGACCGTTTGAGCAGACACATGCACATTTGTGGCATGCTGGAGGTCATTTTGCAGGGCTCTGGCGGTGCTCCTCCTGCTCCTCATTGCACAAAGGCGGAGGTAGCGGTCCTGCTGCTGGGTTGTTGCCCTCCTACGGCCTCCTCCACGTCTCCTGATGTACTGGCCTGTCACCTGGTAGCGCCTCCATGCTCTGGACACTACGCTGACAGACACAGCAAACCTTCTTGCCACAGCTCGCATTGATGTGCCATCCTGGATGAGCTGCACTACCTGAGCCACTTGTGTGGGTTGTAGACTCCGTCTCATGCTACCACTAGAGTGAAAGCACCACCAGCATTCAAAAGTGACCAAAACATCAGCCAGGGAGCATAGGAACTGAGAAGTGGTCTGTGGTTACCACCTGCAGAACCACTCCTTTATTGGGGGTGTCTTGCTAATTGCCTATAATTTCCACCTGTTGTCTATTCCATTTGCACAACAGCATGTGAAATGTATTGTCAATCAGTGTTGCTTCCTAAGTGGACAGTTTGATTTCACAGAAGTGTGATTGACTTGGAGTTACATTGTGTTGTTTAAGTGTTCCCTTTATTTTTTTGAGCAGTGTAGTTGTATGAAGCACTGTTAAGAACGACTGTTGTTTTGGACTCAACCAACAGTCAACGAATCATATTCCTGAACTTTACAGACGTCACATTGAAGTTGAGAATGAAACCCCTAGTACTTTATGCCGTTGTAGAGTTCAGTGGCTGTACGTTTTGTCACGTTCCTTTTTCACATTCCTGTCACGTACACAAAGAACATAGTATGTCACTGCTGTGTTCAAATCCAAGGATTCCTTCATCTTGGAGCTGTGGAGCATCTTACCCATTTGAAATAATTATGCTAAAATGTAATGTAGAGAGTATGCAAATATAATGTATCCACTGTTAGCACACTCAGTACCATGTTTTCATGAAATTCAGAGTAAGCTGACATGTACAGCTAATCTCTCTACGTATTAAGTCCTTTACACACACACACACACACACACACACACACACACACACACACACACACACACACACACACACACACACACACACACACACACACACACACACACACACGTGGGTGTGCATAATCACACACCTTCCTTTGGGATCCCTCTTAGTCCAGTATGATTCCTTCCAAGTATACTGTGTTTGGGTTGTGGTGTGGGTCTGGCTTGCTATTGGTCTGGAGATAGCTGAATAGGCCAATCGGTGACGTGCAGAGGTTGTCTCAGTGGGGACAGGTTCATCCTGTAGACATGGCTTATTGTTACTGGCACTGCTGTGGGTTCTTTTCCCGTTAAACCCCCTAGAGTCTAAGGGCCCGGGCTGGGTTTCTAATAAGCTAACATATGTAATTGTTTTAAGATGGTCATACCAAGGAATTGTTTGAATTTTAGGACCCAACAAAAATAATAATTTGATGAAACATTACATTTGGCTTTCCTGCTATTAGCCCATAACAACACATTGAATAACATAGTCAAAAAATACATTAAAAGGAAGCATATTTTGAAGTGTCTGTCCTATATCTGAGAGCTATAAGAAAGCTCAGGAAATTATTACATATATTTGTACCCATATTTAACCCTTTTTTGGCACTAAAGTACCTCCATACTTCCATTCCTTTTTTAAAACTGGTACAGGGTTACTTCAGACGAAGCTTGTAAGCATCGTAGAGCAAAATCTGACATGTACGTGTTCGTGAGAGTCTCCTCTTTCTACAGTGGGGTAATTAGTTTGTAGCGCGTACTGTTTGGTCGCTACAGACATTTACATGAGAAGACAGACTTCCGGGATGTCTCCTGGTGTAGCTCTACCAGCTTCCACCGCAGATGGAAGGCTGACGGTCCGCGGACAGTAGCCCATTAAGAAACAGATATCTCTATCTAAAACGGATGGATTTTGATGAGGATTATTTGTATTATGCTAATTAGATTAGAGTCAATCGACTCTAGGGGTTAGTTCTCTTCTTTGAGTTCCATTAGTGATTTTAGTCCTCCGCACACACACACACACACACACACAGCCCATCCTGTCCTCATATGACACATACAGTTGAAGTCGGAAGTTTACATACACGTAGGTTGGAGTCATTAATACTTGTTTTTCAACCAATCCACACATTTCTTGTTAACAAACTATAGTTTTGGCAAGTCGGTTAGGACATCTATTTTGTGCATGACACAAGTAATTGTTCCAACAATTGTTTACAGACAGATTATTTCACTTATAATTCACTGTATCACAATTCCAGTGGGTCGGAAATTTACATACACTAAGTTGACTGTGCCTTTAAACAGTTTGGAAAATGGCTTTAGAAGCTTATGATAGGCAAATTGACATAATTTGAGTCAATTGGAGGTGTACCTGTGGATGCATTTCAAGGCCTACCTACACAGTGCCTCCTTGCTTGACATCATGGGAAAAGCAAAATAAATCAGCCAAGACCTCAGAAAAAAAAATGGAGAACTCCACAAGTCTGGTTCATCCTTGGAAGCAATTTCCAAACACCTGAAGGTACCACATTCATCTGTACAGACAATAGTACACAAGTATAAACACCATGGGACCACACAGTCGTCATACCGGTCAGGAAGGAGACGCGTTCTGTCTCCTAAAGATGAACGTACTTGCGAAAAGTGCGAAAAGTGCAAATCAATCCCAGAACAACAGCAAAGGACTTTGTGAAGATGCTGGAGGAAACGGGTACAAAAGTAATTATATCCACAATAAAACTAGTCCTATATAGATATAACCTGAAAGGATGCTCAGCATGGAGGAAGCCACTGCTCCAAAACCACCATAAAAAAGCCAGACTATGGTTTTCAACTGCATATGTGGACAAAGATTGTACTTTTTGGAGAAATGTCCTCTGGTCTGATGAAACAAAATTAGAACTGTTTGGCCATAATGACCATCATTATGTTTGGAGGAAAATGGGGGAGGCTTGCAAGCCGAAGAACACCATCCCAACTGTGAAGCACAGGGGTGACAGCATCATGTTGTGAGGGTGCTTTGCTGCAGGAGGGACTGCTGCACTTCACAAAAGAGATGACATCATGAGAAATGAAACCTATGTGGATATATTGAAGCAGCATCTCAAGACATCAGTCAGAAAGTTATAGGTTGGTGGCAAATGGGTCTTCCAAATGGACAATGACCCCAAGCATACTTCCAAAGGTGTGGAAAAATGGCTTAAGGACAACAAAGTCAAGGTATTGGAGTGGCCATCACAAAGCCCTGACCTCAAGCCTATAGAAAATTTGTGGGCAGAACTGAAAACGTGTGTGCGAGCAAGGAGGCCTACAAACCTTACTCAAGTTGCGCTAGCTCTGTCAGGAGGAATGGGCCAAAATTCACCCAACTTATTGTAGGAAGCTTGTGGAAGGCTACCCAAAATGTTTGACCCAACTTAAACAATTTAAAGGCAATGCTACCAAATACTAATTGAGTGTATGTAAACTTCTGACCCACTGGGAATGTGATGAAAGAAATAAAAGCTGAAATAAATCATTCTCTCAACTATTATTCTGACATTTCACATTCTTAAAATAAAGTGGTGATCCTAACTGACCTAAAATAGAGAATTTTTACTAGGATTAAATGGCAAGAATTGTGAAAAACTGAGTTTAAATGTATTTGGCTAAGGTGTATGTAAACTTCTGACTTCAACTGTACATAGTTGATAAGGTTGATAAACCTAAACCTATCCGGATATAGAGCAGGATCTGTAGCACTTTGTGATGATTCAATTGACTGAACAAGCAGTAATAAATCAACACACACAACTGTTTGAACACTGCCCATGCTTGGCTTATAGTGATCTATGAAGCGTGACCATATCACACACACACACACACACACACACACACACACACACACACACACACACACACACACACACATGCACACAGTGTTGGCAAATAGTGTGAAGCGTGGCTGTCTGAGAATAGGAGCAGGGAAGGGAAAGGGGATACCTAGTCAGTTGCACAACTGAATCCATTCAACTGAAATGGGTCTTCATTTACCTGACTGACTAATTCTGTTGTTTCTGCACTGTATTAAGAGTTCTTGCATGTGTCAACAGTGAATGCAATGTTAAATATTGTGTGTGTGTGTGTGTGTGTGTGTGTGTGTGTGTGTTAAGAAGAAGCAAGCAGATCAATGTGAAAAAAAATGAATATATATATATTTTATTTCACCTTTATTTCACCTTTATTTCACCTTTATTTCACCTTTATTTCACCAGGTTCATTGAGATTAAACACATGTTTTCCAAGAGAGGCCAAAAGAACCGCACACAAAG
This sequence comes from Oncorhynchus clarkii lewisi, assembly GCF_045791955.1. NCBI lineage: Eukaryota > Metazoa > Chordata > Actinopteri > Salmoniformes > Salmonidae > Oncorhynchus > Oncorhynchus clarkii. The sequence goes on along the minus strand of NW_027258176.1, from coordinate 50,764 downwards.
TTTCCGTAATTTACAACATAAAACACAAAGCACTACAGTTGAAAAACATCAGTTTACATTGAACAGGCACATGGGGTTTGGGAGGAGGGTTCAAATAAGGGTCAAAACATAGACAGACCACTAAATCATTTCCCACAATAGATTTGACCCTAAATAAACTATATGACCAAAAGTATGTGGACAACTGCTCTTTGAAAATCTCATTCCAAAATCATGGGCATTAATATGGAGTTGGTCCCCCCTTTGCTGCTATAACAGCCTCCACTCTTCTGGGAAGGCTTTCCTCTAGATGTTGGAATATTGCTGTGGGGATTTGCTTCCATTCAGCCACAATAACGTTAGTAAGGTCAAGCACTGATGTTGGGTGATTAGGCCTGGCTCACAGTCGGCGTTCCAATTCATTCCAAAGGGCTTTGTGCAGGCCAGTCAAATTCTTCCACATCAGTTTTGTCAAACCATTTCTGTATGGACTGCGCTTTGTGCACAGGGGCATTGTCATGCTGAAACAGGAAAGAGCCTTCCCCAAACTGTTGCCAGAAAGTTAGAATCACAGAATCGTCTAGAATGTCATTGTATGCTGTAGCGTTAAGATTTTACTGGAATTAAGGGGGCTAGCCAAACCATGAAAAACATCCCCAGACTATTATCCCTCCTCCACCAAACTTTACAGTTGGCACTATGCATTGGGGCAGGTAGCGTTCTCCTGGCATCCGCCAAACCCAGATTCGTCCGTCGGACGGCCAGATGGGGAAGCGTGATACATCACTCAAGAGAACACGTTTCCACTGCTCCAGAGTCCAATGGCGGTGAGCTTTACACCACTCTAGCTAACGTTTGGAATTGCGCATGGTGATCTTATTCTTGTGTGCGGTTCTCGGCCATGGAAACCAATTTCATGAAGCTCCCGACTAACAGTTATTGTGCTGATTTTTCTTTCAGAGGCAGTTTGGAACTCGGTACTGAGTGTTGCAACCGAGGACAGACTATTTTAAGTCCCTATGCACTTCAGCAGTTGGCGGTCCCGTTCTGTGAGCTTGTGTGGCCTACCACTTCACGGCTGAGCCGTTGTTGCTCCTAGACGTTTCAACTTCACAATAACAGCACTTACACTTGACTGGGGCAGCTCTAATAGGGCAACATTTTAACGAACTGACTTGTTGGAAAGATGGCATCCCATGACTGTGCCACAATGAAAGTCACTGAGCTCTACAGTACGGGCCATTCTACTGACAATGTTTGTCTATGGCGATAACATGGCTGTGTGCTCGATTTTATACACCCATCAGCAATGGGTGTGGCTGAAATAGCCAAATCCACACATTTGAATGGGGTCCACATACATGTAGCCTGTAGCCGGTTTTTGAGAAATGTCATCATTGAATATTGTAAGTTCTTTCATTATCTGCTTATATTCCCCTTTATTTGTCCATCGATTCTGACTCGGTGTACAGGGAGAATACTGTACGAACGGCCCATGTTCTGAATTCTGACACTGTACATTTCAAAAGGGCTGAACAAAATGTCAATCGAAATGACGGATTACCTCTTATCCGCTCGTTGTCCCATTATGCCGTAGTTTGTACATCTCAATTGTCAGTAGAAACCACATTTGTTTAACCTCTTTGTTAGGCAAGTAAGCCATATCAGCTATGTTTTTTAAAAAGGCAGTAAATGAGGCTGAATGAACTGTTTCGCTGATAGCCAGGTGTAGCAGTGGCTGAAAAGCAAGCTCTGCTGTTGGGACAGCTTTATGTCGGACCTAACAGCTTGTGGGCACTTTGACACCGTTATAGTGCAATTAATGTATTGTTTAGTGTTGCATTTGTTTGCCCCACCAAGATTTACACACACACAGACACATGGTGTTAGCAAATTGTGTGAAGGGTGGCTGTCTAACGTGAGAATAGGAGCAGGGAAGGGAAAGGGGATACCTAGTCAGTTGCACAACTGAATCCATTCAACTGAAATGGGTCTTCATTTACCTGACTGACTAATTCTGTTGTTTCTGCACTGTATTAAGAGTTCTTGCATGTGTCAACAGTGAATGCAATGTTAAATATTGATTGTGTGTGGGTGTGTGTGTGTGTGTGTGTGTGTGTGTGTGTGTGTGTGTGTGTGTGTGTGTGTGTGTGTGTGTGTGTGTGTGTGTGTGTGTGTGTGTGTGTGTGTGTGTGTGTGTGTTATTGAGAAAGAGCAAACAGAACAATGCACTAAAAAATATATGTATATATAATTGATGATTTCACCTTTATTTCACCTTTATTTCACCTTTATTTCACCTTTATTTCACCAGGTTCATTGAGATTAAACACATGTTTTCCAAGAGAGACCAAAAGAACCGCACACAAAGTTTCCGTAACTTACAACATAAAACACAAAGCGCTACAGTTGAAAAACATCAGTTTACATTGAACAGGCACATGGGGTTTGGGAGGAGGGTTCAAATAAGGGTCAAAACATAGACAGCCCACTAAATCATTTCCCATAATAGATTTGACCCTAGCTGTAAAATAATTTGAGGAGACGATCTCCTGTGCTTTCAAGTCTTTTTGTAGCTCGTTCCAAGTAGAGGGGGCAGAGTGAGCTACTGGGATGCTTTTTTACCTAGCTCTGTACGGGCCTTAGATACATTCCTGTGAGTGTAGGAGGTAATTGCCATTAGCCTGCTGAACAATGTAGATTCACAGGTAAAATGGGAGCTGTCTCAGTATGGCCTTGTAAATGAAAACATACCAATGACATAGCTCTTCAGGGAGACAGAGACTAAGGAAGGCCAGCCACTGTCACATAGAGGGTACAGTGATGAGTGAGGGTTTTGGTGTTCGTAATAAACCTCAGTGCCCCATGATACACAGTGTCAAGCATACGTAATGATGCAACAGGGGCATACATGTACAAGGTATCACCATAGTCGGATACAAGCAAGAAGGTAGAGGAAACAGGTCTCTTTCTCGCTTCAAGTGAAAAACATGACTTACTTTGAAAAATGTAAAACTTCTTATCTTCTTTTATTAGCACCAGCTAAATGTTTAAATTCACTATTTCTCATTAGCATTACAAATGGTTCCCCTTCCTTTCTGACAGCAACACACACACACGCACATCCCAGCCCTTCTGACAACTCACGTAGTGTGAAAGTGCAGGCTGTGATCGGTCTAATGGCTTATGGAGTGGTACGTTTAGTGTAAATTACATTGGAATGTTGGGTACTGTAGGAGTGTATGACCTTTATAAAAGCGAGAACAAAACCTTCTGTGGCCAACGATAATGGCTGCATCCCAAACAGCACCCAATATTGTGCCTGGAGGCCCTATGGTTCCTTGTCAAATGTAGGGCACTAAAAATGAAATGGGGTGCCATTTGGGTCATAGATCATGTGTTTTAATGTCTTCATGCTCAAATACCAGTGTGGGTTTTCAATAAGTGTAACAAAAAAACCTGTAAGATCCTCCAATGTTGGTTCAGGTCGTTCATGACCAACCGAATGGCTTAAGAGTAATTACATCGAAAATTACATTTTCTTTAAAAAAGTAACATTTATTTTTCAAAAAGGAACATTGTTTGCATCCCAAATTGAAACCTTTCCCTATATAGTGCACTACTTTTGACCAGGTCCCATAGGGAATAGAAAACCATTTGACACGCAAACATTGAAATGCAATGCAGCTATGATGACTGTAACGTTATTACTCACTGACGTGTGTGTGTGCGTGTGTGCGCGTGTGTGTGTGTGTCAGTGGAGGCTCCTCAGAGGAGGAAGGGGAGGACCATCCTCCTCAGTGAAGTTCATAAAAATAAAAATAGTGAAACATTAAAATAATTATCCTTTTTAGATAAAACTATACGAAATATATTTACGTCTTACACAGTAATTATGACAACATTCCGAAGAATGTCCTCCAACCTATCAGAGCTCTTGTAGCATGAAATGACATGTTGTCCACTCAAGCAAAGGATCAGAGAATAAATCTAGTACTCAGAGCATAAGCTACAGCTAACTAGCACTGCAGTTTATAAAATGTGGTGAGTAGTCGACTCAAAGAGCGAGAAAAACAATAGTTGAACAGTTTTGAACAAATGTATTTATTTTAAAATGAATGAGAAGCAGGAGAGAGAGCTAGCTATATGTCGTTGTATTTTTTTCACTTTCACTTAGCTAGAGAATGCAGCTAGCTAGTTTAGCCTACTCAAACACCTGGCTCAACCCGAAAGGGATGCTATGTTAGCTAGCTGGCTATGGCTATCTAACATCGGCATTCTTCCAAGTTAAGGTAATCTTTCGGTTTTATTAATTTATTGCCAACAGGGCCCGCCGGTGTAACCGCTAAACTGCTTGCTGACTACACTGTACTGCATGATTGTAGTGAGTTTCCTAATGTGTTAGTTCCAATAGCTATGTTGACTAATATGATGTTAGCTTATTAGGTGACAACAATGTAGGCTGTGTGTAGCGGTTAGTGGTTATGATATAAAGATTTGGTTTAGAAAGTTTTTTTCCCCTGGCCACAACCAGCTGATGTTTTGTGCACTGAAGTTCACAAGCAAAGGGCGAGAGGAGGAGAGCGCGTAGACGCGAGAAGGAATTATACAACGTGCAAAGTGATCATGCTGTTTGTATGTGGCTGCTATGAAAGTCAACCGTGTCTGCGTGTGATCAGGGGTTTATTCATTCCGCAATTTCGGTTGGAAAACGTTTCTTAAATTTAAGCAAAAGGAATGAAACGGGGATAAACATACCTGAATTTCTCCAATATAAACTACAGTGGGGAGAACAAGTATTTGATACACTGCCGATTTTAGCAGGTTTTCCTACTTACAACGCATGTAGAGGTCTGTAATTTTTTATCATAGGTACACTTCAACTGTGAGAGACAGAATCTAAAACAAAAATCCAGAAAATCACATTGTATGATTTTTAAGTAATTCATTTGCATTTTATTGCATGACTTAAGTATTTGATCACCTACCAACCAGAAAGAATTCCAGACCTGTTAGTTTTTCCTTAAGAACCCCTCTTGTTCTCCACTCATTACCTGTATTAACTGCACCTGTTTGAACTCATTACCTGTATAAAAGACACCTGTTCACACACTCAATCAAACAGACTCCAACCTCCCCACAATGGCCAAGACCAGAGAGCTGTGTAAGGACATTAGGGATAAAATTGTAGACCTGCACAAGGCTCGGATTGGCTACAGGACAATAGGCAAGCAGCTTGGTGAGAAGGCAACAACTGTTGGTGCAATTATTAGAAAATTGAAGAAATTCAAGATGACGGTCAATCACCCTCGGTCTGGGGCTCCATGCAAGATCTCACCTTGTGGGGCATCAATGATCATGAGGAAGGTGAGGGATCAGCCCAGAACTACACGGCAGGACCTGGTCAATGACCTGAAGAGAGCTGGGACCACAATCTCAAAGAAAACCATTAGTAACACACTACGCCGTCATGGATTAAAATCCTGCAGCGCACGCAAGGTCCCCCTGCTCAATCCAGCGCATGTCCAGGCCCGTCTGGAGTTTGCCAATGACCATCTGGATGATCCAGATGAGGAACGGGAGAAGGTCATGTTATCTGATGAGACAAATATAGAGCTTTTTGGTCTAAACTCCACTCGCCGTGTTTGGAGGAAGAAGAAGGATGAGTACAACCCCAAGAACACCATCTCAGCCGTGAAGCATGGAGGTGGAAACATCATTCTTTGAGGATGCTTTTCTGCAAAGGGGACATGACGACTGCACCGTATTGAGGGGAGGGTGGATGGGGCCCTGTATCGCGAGATCTTGGCCAACAACCTCCTTCCCTCAGTAAGAGCATTGAAGATGGGTCGTGGCTAGGTCTTCCAGCATGACAACGACCCGAAACACACAGCCAGGGCAACTAAGGAGTGGCTCCGTAAGAAGCATCTCAAGATCCTGGAGTGGCCTAGCCAGTCTCCAGACCTGAACCCAATAGAAAATCTTTGGAGGGAGCTGAAAGTCCGTATTGCCCAGCGACAGCCCCGAAACCTGAAGGATCTGGAGAAGGTCTGTATGGAGGAGTGGGCCAAAATCCCTGCTGCAGTGTGTGCAAACCTAGTCAAGAGCTACAGGAAACGTATGATCTCTGTAATTGCAAACAAAGGTTTCTCTACCAAATATTAAGTTCTGCTTTTCTGATGTATCAAATACTTATGTCATGCAATAAAATGCAAATGAATTACTTAAAAATCATACAATGTGATTTTCTGGATTTTTGTTTTAGATTCTGTCTCTCACAGTTGAAGTGTACCTATGATAAAAAATTACAGACCTCTACATGCTTTGTAAGTAGGAAAACCTGCAAAATCGGCAGTCTCAAATACTTGTTCTCCCACGGTATATTTTGGAACTGTTGGGCTAATGATTACACGCTAGATGCATGCACGTGTGTGCAAGGGGTTATTGAATCTGTCACTTTGATTACTCAAATGTTTCTCTCGACCTGTGCACCTACATTGTAAACTTTCATTCATAGGTTATAGGTTGTAGCAACCTCATGATGGGTATAGAGAAAATGTATCCTGTAGTAGCCTAAACCTATCGATGTTTACATTGAGGTGGGTGAATGGAATATGACTGACAGTCATCCAATATGCTGTAATGGAAATAAGGCCATGCTCATAAAAACACCGACCGCAACTAGTGTACTGTGTGTGTGTGAGTGTGTGTGTACCGTTGTTAAGACTATTAATTTAGTCACCCCCTTATGGGACAATGAGAATGGAGTTGAATAGAAAAACATCCAACCAATGCATTTCAGCGTCACTTAAGCTTCATGTTCTAGTATTCATCAAGTTCCCTTACGGAAAAAACATAATTTCACATGTGGAAAATCACACGATTTCACATGAACTTTCACATGTGAAATCATGTGAAAATGTTAATTTGGAACACTTCATATGTGATCACATGTATTAACACGTATAGTTCCATGTTATCACGTTGGTTTACATGTTGTCACATTATCATATAAACTTTACATAAGACCACGTGATCACATGGAAACATGTGTTTTTGGAACACTTCACATGTGATCACGTGAAATTCAAAATGTTTTTTCTGTATGGGTTGTTTCCCCTCTCTCTCTTTCTCTCTCTCTTTCTCTTTCTCTCTCTCTGTCTCTTTCTCTCTCTCTGTCTCTTTCTCTCTCTCTCTCTGTCTCTTTCTCTCTCTTTCTCTCTGTCTCTCTCACTCTCTTTCTCACGCTCTCTCTCTTTCTCACGCTCTACGCTCACTCTCTGTTCGACAACCTGTGACACTGTGTGTGTGTGTTTAAGAGAGAGAGCGAGAGAGAGAGAGAGAGAGAGAGAGAGAGAGAGAGAGAGAGAGAGAGAGAGAGAGAGAGAGAGAGAGAGAGAGAGAGAGAGAGAGAGAGAGAGAGAGATGCAAAGACACACCACAGGAGGTTGGTGGCACTTTATTTTAATTATTTATTTTTATGGGGTGGATCAGCTTTAATATTGCAGATAGATTTAATTGTCTCCGTCATTTCCAATCCCCCATATACTCTACCGGTCAAAAGTTTTAGAACACCTAATCATTCAAGTTAATTTCTTTATTTGTACTATTTTCTACATTGTAGAATAATAGTGAAGACATCTAAACTATGGAATAACACATATGGAATCATGTAGTAACCAAAGAAGTGTTAAGTAAATCCAAATATATTTATATTTGAGATTCTTCAAAGTAGCCTCCCTTTGCCTTAATGACAGCTTTGCACACTCTTGGCATTCTCTCAGACAGCTTCATGAGGTGTCACCTGGAATGCATTTCAATTAACAGGTGTGCCTTGCTAAAAGTTCAAGTTGTAGAATTTCTTTCCTTTTTAATGCGTTTGAGTCAATCAGTTGTGTTGTGACAAGGTAGTGGTGGTATACAGAAGATGGCACTATGTGGTAAAAGATCAAGTCCATATTATGGCAAGAACAGCTCAAATTAACAAAGACAAATGACAGTCCATCATTACTTTAAGACATGAAGGTCAGTCAATACAGAAAATGTCAAGAACTTTGAAAGTTTCTTCAAGGGCAGTCACAAAAACCATCAAGAGCTATGATGAAACTGGCTCTCATGAGGATCGCCACAGGAATAGAAGACCCGCAACTCCCGTACGGACTCGGGAGAGGCGAAGGTCGAGAACCATGCATCCTCCGAAGCACAACCCAACCAAGCCGCACTGCTTCTTGACACAATGCCCATCCAACCCGGGAGGCCAGTCGCACCAATGTGTCGAAGGAAACACCGTACATCTGGCGACCGTGTCAGCGTGCACTGCGCCCGGCCCGCCACAGGAGTCGCTAATGCGCGATGAGACAAGGATATCCCTGCCAGGCAAACCCTCCCTAACCCGGACGACGCTAGGCCAAATGTGCGCCGCCTGTGGGCCTTCCGGTCGCGGCCGACTGCGTCAGAGCCTGGGCTCGAACCCAGAATCTCTAGTGGCACAGCTAGCACTGTGATGCAGTGCCTTAGACCACTGCACCACTCGGGAGGCGACCGGTGGAAATTTGTCCTTGGGTCTGGAGTCCAAATTGGAGATTTTTGCTTCCAACAGCCGTGTCTTTGTGAGACGCGGTGAGGTGAACTGACGATCTCCGCATGTGTATTTCCCACTGTAAAGCATGGAGGAGGAGGTGTGATGGTGTGGGGGTGCTTTGCTGGTGACACTGTCTGTGATTTATTTAGAATTCAAGGCACACTTTACCAGCATGGCTACCACAGCATTTTGCAGCGATACACCATCCCATATGGTTTGGGCTTATTGGGACTATGATTTGTTTTTCAACACGACAATGACCCAACACAACTCCAGGCTGTGTAAGGACTATTTTACCAAGAAGGAGAGTGATGGAGTGCTGCATCAGATGACCTGGCCTCCACAATCCCCCACCTCAACCAAATTGAGATAGTTTGGGATGAGTCGGACCGTAGAGTCAAGGAAAAGCAGCCAACAAGTGCTCAGCATATGTGGGAACTCCTTCAAGACTGTTGGAAAAACATTCCATGTGAAGCTGGTTGAAAGAATGCCAAGAGTGTGCAAAGTTGTCATCAAGGCAAAGGGTGGCTATTTGAAGAATCTCAAATATAAAATATATTTTGATTTGTTTAACACTTACTACATATTCCATATGTGTTATTTCGTAGTTTTAATGTCTTCACTATTATTCTACAATGTAGAAAATAGCAAAAGATAAAGAAAAACCCTTGAATGAGTAGGTGTTCTAAAACTGTTGACCGGTAGTGTATAAATATAGTGTATATATTATGTAAAAAATATAGATGTAGATATATTATAATTTATTTATATATATTTTCCTTTATTATTTTCCCCTAACCCTACCTTCCGTAATTGGAGTAAACTAATGAACAACAACACAAGGCTTCTACTTCCAGCTTATACACACTATATACATTTTACAGACACAGTATATTTGACATTAGTTATATTTAGTTTGTTTTTAGTCCCATCCTTCAGCTCCACTCAACCCCTCTGATCTATCTCTGAACACCATTCAGTTTTGATTTCTATTTGCCATATATTTTTCCAACTGTGCCGTTTCACAAAAGTTCTCTCTATTCTCATAGTTTCCACAAATTATACATGAAAGAAAAACATTTCTGCTTAGAGTATTATTATATTATTGATCGATTGACTCTGACTTTTCAGATCACCCTATCTCCAGAGTTCAGGTATGTGTTGCAATTCTTCATCTGTTCCTGGACCTGCAACCAACAACAAGCTACGTATGGACAGTATCAAAACAGATCGAACGATTCTGTCTCGTTGCAGCAAAATCTGCAGAGCTGGGATTGTTGTATCCCCCATATATACGGTATACCAGTCTATTGGTTGCAATATTTTTTTTATAATAATTTATATTGAAAAAAGGAAAACTCTAAATTGATTTGGTTGGTGGCACCTTCATTGAGGAGGACGGGCTCGTGGTGATGGCTGGAGTAGAATAGATGTAATGGTATCAGGTACATTAACCCTGTGTTTTCCATGTGTTTGATGTCATTCCATTGACTCCATTCCAGCCATTATTATGAGCTGTCCTCCCCTCAGCAGCCTCCTGTGGCACACACACACACTGTGTACATCGTCTAAATAATTGTATTTCCTGGAAAAAAGCGACTGCCCATGTTTCACGTTGACACCAGTCACATACCAGGCTGTGTGTCATTGCTGTTACAGGATTAAAGGAAAACACACAATATAAATGTCATTGCTGTTATGAGTATACCAGACAGACATGTAATATAAGATTGATCTTAAATTACTTCACCGATCCACAAAAGGGTAAATGTAGACAAGAATATAACAAAACATAAATGAATATGATGTAAAATTGAGCATTAGTATAATTTTTATCGTACACAAACTTCATGTTCATATCTATCAAAGAAAGGGGATATAAACAGTGATGTTGTATTTGTGCTGGTTTTTGGAGTGCTGCTTTGTGCTGCGCTACATTTTTATTTTATTTATTTATTTTACCTTTATTTAACCAGGTAGGCAAGTTGAGAACAAGTTCTCATTTACAATTGCGACCTGGCCAAGATAAAGCAAAGCAGTTCGACAGATACAACGACACAGAGTTACACATGGAGTAAAACAAACATACAGTCAATAATACAGTATAAACAAGTCTATATACAATGTGAGCAAATGAGGTGAGAAGGGAGGTAAAGGCAAAAAAAGGCCATGGTGATAAGGTAAATACAATATAGCAATTAAAACACTGGAATGGTAGTTTTGCAATGGAAGAATGTGCAAAGTAGAAATAAAAATAATGGGGTGCAAAGGAGCAAAATAAATAAATAAATTAAATACAGTTGGGAAAGAGGTAGTTGTTTGGGCTAAATTATAGGTGGGCTATGTACAGGTGCAGTAATCTGTGAGCTGCTCTGACAGTTGGTGCTTAAAGCTAGTGAGGGAGATAAGTGTTTCCAGTTTCAGAGATTTTTGTAGCTCGTTCCAGTCATTGGCAGCAGAGAACTGGAAAGAGAGGCGGCCAAAGAAAGAATTGGTTTTGGGGGTGACTAGAGAGATATACCTGCTGGAGCGTGTGCTACAGGTGGGAGATGCTATGGTGACCAGCGAGCTGAGATAAGGGGGGACTTTACCTAGCAGGGTCTTGTAGATGACATGGAGCCAGTGGGTTTGGCGACGAGTATGAAGCGAGGGCCAGCCAACGAGAGCGTACAGGTCGCAATGGTGGGTAGTATATGGGGCTTTGGTGACAAAACGGATTGCACTGTGATAGACTGCATCCAATTTGTTGAGTAGGGTATTGGAGGCTATTTTGTAAATGACATCGCCAAAGTCGAGGATTGGTAGGATGGTCAGTTTTACAAGGGTATGTTTGGCAGCATGAGTGAAGGATGCTTTGTTGCGAAATAGGAAGCCAATTCTAGATTTAACTTTGGATTGGAGATGTTTGATATGGGTCTGGAAGGAGAGTTTACAGTCTAACCAGACACCTAAGTATTTGTAGTTGTCCACGTATTCTAAGTCAGAGCCGTCCAGAGTAGTGATGTTGGACAGGCGGGTAGGTGCAGGTAGCGATCGGTTGAAGAGCATGCATTTAGTTTTACTTGTATTTAAGAGCAATTGGAGGCCACGGAAGGAGAGTTGTATGGCATTGAAGCTTGCCTGGAGGGTTGTTAACACAGTGTCCAAAGAAGGGCCGGAAGTATACAGAATGGTGTCGTCTGCGTAGAGGTGGATCAGAGACTCACCAGCAGCAAGAGCGACCTCATTGATGTATACAGAGAAGAGAGTCGGTCCAAGAATTGAACCCTGTGGCACCCCCATAGAGACTGCCAGAGGTCCGGACTACAGACCCTCCGATTTGACACACTGAACTCTATCAGAGAAGTAGTTGGTGAACCAGGCGAGGCAATCATTTGAGAAACCAAGGCTGTTGAGTCTGCCGATGAGGATGTGGTGATTGACAGAGTCGAAAGCCTTGGCCAGATCAATGAATACGGCTGCACAGTAATGTTTCTTATCGATGGCGGTTAAGATATTGTTTAGGACCTTGAGTGTGGCTGAGGTGCACCCATGACCAGCTCTGAAACCAGATTGCATAGCAGAGAAGGTATGATGAGATTCGAAATGGTCGGTAATCTGTTTGTTGACTTGGCTTTCGAAGACCTTAGAAAGGCATGGTAGGATAGATATAGGTCTGTAGCAGTTTGGGTCAAGAGTGTCCCCCCCTTTGAAGAGGGGGATGACCGCAGCTGCTTTCCAATCTTTTGGAATCTCAGACGACACGAAAGAGAGGTTGAACAGGCTAGTAATAGGGGTGGCAACAATTTCGGCAGATCATTTTAGAAAGAAAGGGTCCAGATTTTCTAGCCCGGCTGATTTGTAGGGGTCCAGATTTTGCAGCTCTTTCAGAACATCAGCTGAATGGATTTGGGAGAAGGAGAAATGGGGAAGGCTTGGGCGAGTTGCTGTTGGGGGTGCAGTGCTGTTGACAGGGGTAGGAGTAGCCAGGTGGAAAGCATGACCAGCAGTAGAAAAATGCTTATTGAAATTTTCAATTATGGTGGATTTATCAGTGGTGACAGTGTTTCCTATCTTCAGTGCAGTGGGCAGCTGGGAGGAGGTGTTCTTATTCTCCATGGACTTTACAGTGTCCCAGAGCTTTTTTGAGTTAGTGTTGCAAGAAGCAAATTTCTGCTTGAAAAAGCTAGCCTTGGCTTTTCTAACTGCCTGTGTATAATGGTTTCTAGCTTCCCTGAACAGCTGCATATCACGGGGGCTGTTCGATGCTAATGCAGAACGCCATAGGATGTTTTTGTGTTGGTTAAGGGCAGTCAGGTCTGGGGAGAACCAAGGGCTATATCTGTTCCTGGTTCTAAATTTCTTGAATGGGGCATGTTTATTTAAGATGGTTAGGAAGGCATTTAAAAAAAATATCCAGGCATCCTCTACTGACGGGATGAGGTCAATATCCTTCCAGGATACCCCGGCCAGGTCGATTAGAAAGGCCTGCTCGCTGAAGTGTTTCAGGGAGCGTTTTACAGTGATGAGAGGAGGTCGTTTGACCGCTGACCCATTACGGATGCAGGCAATGAGGCAGTGATCGCTGAGATCTTGGTTGAAGACAGCAGAGGTGTATTTAGAGGGGAAGTTGGTTAGGATGATATTTATGAGGGTGCCCGTGTTTAAGGCTTTGGGGAGGTACCTGGTAGGTTCATTGATAATTTGTGTGAGATTGAGGGCATCAAGTTTAGATTGTAAGATGGCTGGGGTGTTAAGCATGTTCCAGTTTAGGTCGCCTAGCAGCACGAGCTCTGAAGATAGATGGGGGGCAATCAGTTCATATATGGTGTCCAGAGCACAGCTGGGGGCAGAGGGTGGTCTATAGCAGGCGGCAACGGTGAGAGACTTGTTTTTAGAGAGGTGGATTTTTAAAAGTAGAAGTTCAAATTGTTTGGGTACAGACCTGGATAGTAGGACAGAACTCTGCAGGCTATCTTTGCAGTAGATTGCAACACCGCCCCCTTTGGCAGTTCTATCTTGTCTGAAAATGTTGTAGTTTGGAATTAAAATGTCTGAATTTTTGGTGGTCTTCCTAAGCCAGGATTCAGACACAGCTAGAACATCCGGGTTGGCAGAGTGTGCTAAAGCAGTGAATAGAACAAACTTAGGGAGGAGGCTTCTGATGTTAACATGCATGAAACCAAGGCTATTACGGGTACAGAAGTCGTCAAAAGAGAGCGCCTGGGGAATAGGAGTGGAGCTAGGCACTGCAGGGCCTGGATTCACCTCTACATCGCCAGAGGAACATAGGAGGAGTAAAATAAGGGTGCGGCTGGCTAAAAGCAATAAGAATTGGTCGTCTAGAACGTCTGGAACAGAGAGTAAAAGGAGGTTTCTGGTGGCGATAAAATAGCATCAAGGTATAATGTACAGACAAAGGTAAGGTAGGATGTGAATACAGTGGAGGTAAACCTAGGTATTGAGTGATGAAGAGAGAGATATTGTCTCTAGAAACATCATTGAAACCAGGAGATGTCATTGCATGTGTGGGTGGTGGAACTAATAGGTTGGATAAGGTATAGTGAGCAGGACTAGAGGCTCTACAGTGAAATAAGTCAATAAACACTAACCAGAACAGCAATGGACAAGACATATTGACATTAAGGAGAGGCATGCTTAGTCGAGTGATCAAAAGGGTCCAGTGAGTGGAGAGGTTGGTTGAGGGTCACGGCGATTTAGACAGCTAGCCAGGCCATCGGTAGCAAGCTAGCATAGGATGGAGGTCTGTTGTTAGCCACCTCTTGCTTTCGGTCAGTAGATTAGTGGGGTTCCGTGTGGTAGAGGGGATTAATCCAGATCACACAACAACAACAAAAATAAGAACAATAGATATAGTTATAGAGGCCCGAGAAGAAAACATAATAATAATAAAAATAAATAAATTGTCCGATTGTCTATTCAGATAGCAGCCGGTAAGACAGCTAACGGTTAGCGGGCCGCAGATGGGCGTTCAGGTAACGTCGCGACGGAGGAGCCAGCCGGATCTCCTTCAGGTAGATAACGTCGGCAGTCCAGTTGTGAAGGCCCGGTGGGGCTCCGCGTAGGCAGTAAAACGGGTCCGGATAGGTGACTGCAGCCCAGGGGTGAATGATGGAACTCAGGAGTGATTGACGGAGCTGTCTAGCACCGGAACAATCAATGTTTTCTCCGGAATCGACGAAAGCCGACTGTCACACGGATAGCAGCTAGCTAGCTGTGAGATCCGGGTATGAATGTCCAGAGAGCATTTGAAATCCAGGGACATGGAGAGAAAAATTGGTCCGGTATGTTCCGTTCCGAGCCGCGCTGCGCCGTACAAAACTGGCGATAGATTTTCGATAGATTTTCGAGCTAAAGGATAGCTGATGACCACAAACCGTGGTTCGCTGAATACTAACGATTTGCCAGTAAAGAAGCTAACTAGCTTCTGATTAGCTTCTGGATTAGCTTCTGGGCTAGCTCCTGACTAGCTTCTTGGAGTTCCTGGCTAGCTTCTTGGAGGATTACAGATCTGAGGTAAATAATATTTTTTTATAAATTGGTGAGGCTGGTTGCAGGAGAGTGTTTTGAAGATGAGTTGATGGAAAATAAAAATAAAATGTATGTGAAAAAAGTTGTAAATATATATATATATACAGGACACGGCAAGACGAGGACAAAAGACGTCTGAACTGCTATGCGATCTTGGAGATGCTAAGAGAAACATGAGAGAGCATGAAAGATATGCTTCCCAAACGGCACCCTATCCCCTACATAGTGCACTTCTTTTGACCAGAGCCCTATTGGCCATTTGGGACACAATGGTTTCCATTTGGGACACAATGGTTTCCATTTGGGACATAATCTAAGAGAGGTGGTTACTCGTACATGTTATTTAATGCACCTCAGAGAGCTAGAAGAACAATGCGGATGTTAAACCTACATGACGAGCAAATATTTAAGCTGGGAATGAGCCTTGTCGCGTGGACCTTAAAACGAAAAACAGGTGCATTAGCAAATATACATTTGTTACAAGACTGTGTCTCTCTCTCTCTCTCCCTCTCTCTCTCTCTCTCTCTCTCTCTCTCTCTCTCTCTCTCTCTCTCTCTCTCTCTCTCTCTCTCTCTCTCTCTCTCTCTCTCTCTCTCTCTCTCTCTCTCTCCCTGTGTGTGTTTATACTGTACGTTTATTTGATCTGGAAAATGGGTGGCAAATAGGTTCAGTTGGACGCTTTTATCAATCTTTAGATTGAATTAGCAATGACAGTTGGCTACTGTTTAATAGGACCTAATCCACATCAAATAATAATCAATTGTCATAAACCGGAGATGATCATATGCTCTAAAATAGTTGATCCACAGTAACTACGTAGTCTATTGCCTTAACTCTAAGCCTACTAGACAACCATAATGAAACAATCTCTCACTTTTCTTTCAAAAGCATGGGCTTTGTTCTGTTCTTCAGATAGACTTGTTCACAGTGTCATTTGACTATTCTATTCCACTTGATAGCTCAACTTGTATCCAGAACCATCCATTATTATTAGCCAGGCTGCATCACATCTGGCTGTAATTGTAATCCCATAGGGCGGCGTACAATTGGCCCAGTGTCGTCCGGGTTTGGCCGGGTAGGCCGTCATTGTAAAATAAATAAGAATTTGTTCTTAACTGACTTGCCTAGTTAAATAAAGGATCAAATAAAAATAAAATATTCAAATACTTCTGACAGCTAGTGGAAAACTGTATTCCATCCCACTTGTGAGCCCATGTATTTATTTACTGTTTGGGAAGAAAAGGCTTTTAAACTATGCCGATGTATTGGTTGCATGGCAGCACAGGTCATAGTAAAGAGAAGCTCTTGTAGAGAGTCTGCAGGGAGTCACTTTGTTTGTATCTCTCTTGAGCAACACATTGTTAATCAATACAGTTGTGTGTGTGTGTGAGAGAGAGAGAAACAAAGAGTGCATTTTAGAAATAAGCCTTGGCCCCTGAAGCAACTCCATGCTCTCTCTCTCCTCTCCTCTACCGCTCCAACCACATCTGCCCTCTATCCTCTTATCCTTCCATCCTCTCACCCCTCCCTCAATCCCTTCCCACAGGGAAAGACAAATGGGAAGTTTTTAAATACATCTTCTACATCAACAATCGCTGAGAAAAAGGCAGACATATGCCTCATGTTTTTGATTTACAAAGAAGCCTTATATCCTTAGAGCTTATTAGTGGTTAGTGGATGGCAGGAAGGATGGGTGGGTGGATGGAAGGGTGGGTGGGTAGGTGGAAGGGTGGATGGAAGGATGGGTGGATGGAAGGATGGGTGGATGGAAGGATGGGTGGATGGGTGGATGGGTGGATGGAAGGATGGGTGGATGGGGATGGGTGGATGGAAGGATGGGTGGGTGGGTGGGTGGAAGGGTGGGTGGGTGGGTGGGTGGGTGGGTGGGTGGGTGGAAGGGTGGGTGGGTGGAAGGGTGGATGGATGGATGGATGGATGGATGGATGGATGGATGGAGGATGGGTGGGTGGGTGGGTGGGTGGGTGGGTGGGTGGGTGGGTGGGTGGGTGGGTGGGTGGGTGGGTGGAAGGATGGATGGATGGATGGATGGATGGATGGATGGATGGATGGAAGGATGGGTGGGTGGGTGGGTGGGTGGGTGGGTGGGTGGGTGGGTGGGTGGGTGGGTGGAAGGATGGATGGATGGATGGATGGATGGATGGATGGATGGATGGAAGGAAGGATGGATGGGTGGATGGATGGAAGGATGGATGGATGGATGGATGGAGGAATATAAAAATAAGACACAAAGCAGGTCAAATGCTAATTATGTGACACAACGGTTGTGTTACAACTGGTATTGTTGTGTCTGACAACGGAGAGCTTCACTGCACAAAAGCAATTACACAACCATTGATTCTTGACAACCTTTGTTTACGTAAAATTGTGCAGACAAACTCTCTGCTGTATTAAAACAGTTGTGTCAAATGTGTTGTACGTCAGTTGTACAACCTGAGTGTGTACGGGGCCATGTACAGGGAGAGGAGTGAGAGAGTCAGTTGTCCGTGTGAGTTGCTGCGTGGAATGCTGATGAAGTAATCATTTGATCCTTCTTTCCTCACAACAGGCAGATCTGTCCATCCGAGCAGCGGCAAGAAAAGTGGAGAGGAGAGCTTAGGGGAGGGAAACCATCTGCTCTACTCTCTAAACTCTCTCTCGATCTCTTGTTCTCTTTCTCTCTCTCTCTCTTTCTCTGCTCACATGTTGGTAGTTTTGTTTGTTTCATGGGGAATTACTCAGACCATGGGGGATTTTCTCAGCAAAATAGTGAGATCGAATCCTTCACGAAATGAAAAATGACCCCAAAAAGCAGCAGATAGTCCGTGGTATTCCATTTGTCATGAACTACTCTGTGGTACAGTATGATGTCCAGTCAGAGGCCTCATTTAAACATTCACACACTTTTAGTTCTCTTATAACTGGAGTATTTTCCTGATCTCAGGTCTCATGGGTCAAGGAAAAGTGCTGATCCCATATTGATATATATAAACAGAAACATTACCCCATAGCCCACTTTAAGGATGTGATCTTAGAGAGAGGAACGTTTTCCTGGATGTGTCATCCCCCAGTGATTGGTCCAGAGTGTGTGTGTGTGTGTGTTATCTCTCTGACCCACTCAGCATGGAGCCAGATGGAGCCTGTCCAGAGTTCCTAGTAGTCTATCCTCAGGGTCCCTGGGGGGCCAATATAACAAACAGCCAGCTTATTCTGGTCCCTCTTACTAACAAACCCCTCTCCCTCTTCTCCCCCCCAGTCGTCCTCCAGCTCCACCATCCCTCCCTCCATTGCTCTCACATCTGGGGACCTCTCCTCCCCCCTGCTAAGTGGCTAAGTGGGAACTCTCAGCTGAAATATGAAAACAACACGTAGCAGCCTGAGATGTAGTAAGTAAAGTAAGTAGCCTCGCTTGAGAACGGCCCATAGGGCAGGAGCCAGAACGGCCCATAGGGCAGGAGCCAGAACGGCCCATAGGGCAGGAGCCAGAACGGCCCATAGGGCAGGAGCCAGAATGGCCCATAGGGCAGGAGCCAGAACGGCCCATAGGGCAGGAGCCAGAACGGCCCATAGGGCAGGAGCCAGAACGGCCCATAGGAAAGGAGCCAGAACAGCCCATTGGTCAGGAACTTATCTCTTGTTGTAACTTGAGGCAATTTGATGTATAAGTACACCCCCTGGACAGGACACAGATTGGCCTGATTTGACATGGGATCAAACTCTACCCAGTCCCCTTCTGTCTCACACTCATACCTTTCTTGTCTTCTTTACACTGTCCTATCGTCCAATAAAACCACACAAACATGGAAGAGAGAGTGGGACTCAAGGCTGTACTGTAGGCTATACAGGCCTGCCACCGTCGTCACCGGCTGGTGTCGGCGCGGCAGCGCTTGAGGAGATAAGCGATAACGAGTATTTGTTCTTTCAGAAGCTCCTCATCCTTGGAGAGACACACACACCCCGAAGGTAATGCAACAGGAAAAGATTACAGATGTGCTTCAAATGGTTGAAATTAGAGGCAGTCAGGCAACCGACAGAGGTTCAATTGCCGGCATCCTTCTTAGGTTTGCAGAGACTCCCGGAGGAGGATGTCTCACCGCGCCAACATTACATCAGGGTTATTGCAAGGTGTGGAAGGAGATTGTTATGATCATTACCAGCATGTGATTGAGATTCATTGAACCAATAAGGAGAAGCCTAGACAGTGATAATTGTTGTTTTGCTCTAATCTTCAACATAGACGGTCCACGAGATGTTTGTAATGTGTGATTGTCGAGTTTATCGGAGGACAGACAAACGGCTCTTTCTACAGTGACAGCCAGGAAATAAAAAGAAAATGTCTGAGGAATCATCAATATCCCGATTGTTGTTTTGTCCTCATCGCCAACATAGACGGTAGAACATTACATGATGTTATGTTTGGTTGTGGGCTTGGAAACATATTGATAAACAGATTATCGATGAACAACCAAACAGCTCTTTCCCTCAGTGACAGCCAGGAGAAAATGAGTGTAAAAAAACAGACCCATTTTTTGAATTGTTGTGTTGTGGCAGCAGCGGGTAGAGACCAGACAGACTCAGTTATTAGCTATTTGCTGTAAAAGCCCAAACAAACCAATAAAGGTGGGGAGTAGGGACTGCCTGGCAGCATGGCATCTTCAGGACTGTGAGTTATCCCATCTGGATGAGGCCCTCTGGCTGTATTTGATTGAGCAGAGATTACTGTGTTTACTCTGGGGGATGCTGTGTGTGTGCGTGTGCGTGTGCGCATGTGTGCTCTGTGGATGGTCTGCGAGTCATAAAAAAGTGGTAATTGAATGAGTGAGAGACTGGAGCCCCCCTTCAGACAGATAGGTAGTAAATCACAGGCTGTGACAGGAAGGTTATCCTCTAGTATCCTCCTCCTACACTGTGGTGCTGTGAACAGGCCCATGAAGACATCTCTGACAGGCTAGGGCCCAACCGGCACTCAAGGCTCTATCCCAACTGACATACAGGTAGTAAGTCTGACTATGACAGTAAGGCTATCTATCTTCCTCCTACTATATATTGACCTAGACTAGGGGCCTGAATTGCATTCTAGGAAGCACCCCAAATAACACCCTATTCCCTATATAATGCACCCTATTCCCTATAACATGCACAAAAAATAGTGTCAGTTGAAATGGAGCAATGTTGTACATTTTTTTTTTTTAAAGTTTACCAAAGATGAGTGAAAATATCTAATTTGTTGAATAATACATTCATCATGACACGCTTGGCCCTCTTCAATATCTGTTGGCCACTTCACAATATCTGTTTCATTCATGTCATCCCATTAAGAGCTCTCTGCTCCTGGCTGATTGTTGTCCATCACACACATTAACACACACATCCCTCCCTCAGGTGCATCAGGTTCCAGCTACAACAAGATACTCATAGAAAAATGCAGTTGTATAAAAAAATCTGCATTTATGAATCACCGGCATGATTTTTTTCTAGAAATGCAAAAATGTATAAAACTTCTAATGACGCATTGCGATGACAGAGGGAAGTGGTGTGTGTGTGTGTGTGTGTGTGCCCCCAATACTTTCCACAGGCCATTGGGTTCTAATAGGATAAGAAGGCATTCCATTAATTTCTAGCATTCTCTTTTAGTAGGTACCAGTAATGAAAAAACCCCATAGAGACTGCGGAGAGAGAATGACAGGAGAGATTTGTGTAATATAATATAATCTAATATAATATAATGCTTTTTGGGCTGGAGACCAGAGACGGACTGGGACCAGATATCGGCCTGGGCATTTCTAACACACCGGTTTTCCTTGAGGCCCCCAAACTAGCCCATTGTTTTCTTCAAGGCCCCCAGTATTAGCCAAATAATGATAATTCTGCTCAAGAAAAAACTATTTAGACAGGCCCACTCAGCTAACAATGGACCAGCCCATCTGGCATTTGCCAAACTGCCCTACGGCCGGTCTGTTTCTGCTGGAGACTGGAGCGCTAGGCTGGTGTATAGATTCATTATAAACCAACGGACAGAGAGGAAGAGTTACCGTGGTAAATTTGCCGACTGTGTCTGAATAGGACAGAGACGGACTGTTTCAACTGTGTCAGAAAAGGCGAGGTGTGTGTGTGTGTGTGTGTGTGTGTGTGTGTGTGTGTGTGTGTGTGTGTGTGTGTGTGTGTGTGTGTGTGTGTGTGTGTGTGTGTGTGTGTGTGTGTGTGTGTGTGTGTGTGTGTGTGTGTAACAGGAGATTGAAATGAGTTATGATCACAATGCATCTCAGTAGGAAGTATAAGAGACGTATCTTTGATAGGAAACTTTCCTCTAACAACATAACAGATACAGAATCAAGGTGTCGGGTTCCAATATGAAAGATAACACCATTACATTCAACCCCAATAAAATGCCACAGAGATGCTTTCTGTAGGTATCTGTTCCCGCCCGGTAACTCACGGTGCAAGTCAGTATTCGACGTCCATCCATCTGAGGACGTCAGGAGATTACGTGGAAATCAGCCACTAGGGGCAAGAGTGAGCGCTGTTACCTTCAAGTAGGTTTCAGTTTTGCTAGGGTGTTGTGGACGGGGATAGCCAGGAATTTCATCACAATGCAAGCACACACACACACACACCTGTTGGCTGTGAACCTGAATCTCTTTGCGTCTGGTTTGAATTATGTGAAGGAATTCTTTGGCAATACAATCTCTGCCTGAGAGTTTACAGTTATGTGAATGTTAGTCTAGCCCTAGCTATAAATGTTAGTCTAGCCCTAGCTATGAATGTTAGTCTAGCCCTGGCTATAAATGTTAGTCTAGCCCTAGCTATAAATGTTAGTCTAGCCCTAGTTATAAATGTTAGTTTAGCCCTAGCTATGAATGTTAGTCTAGCCCTAGCTATGAATGTTAGTCTAGCCCTAGCTATAAATGTTAGTCTAGACCTAGCTATAAATGTTAGTCTAGCCCTAGTTATGTTAGTCTAGCCCTAGCTATGAATGTTATTCTAGCCCTAGCTATGAATGTTAGTCTAGCCCTTGCTATAAATGTTAGTCTAGCCCTAGCTATGAATGTTAGTCTAGCCCTCGCTATAAATGTTAGTCTAGACCTAGCTATAAATGTTAGTCTAGCCCTAGTTATGTTAGTCTAGCCCTAGCTATGAATGTTAGTCTAGTGCATGTTGCGTTGAATGACACTGCATGTTATGAGCCTGATCAAGGTTTTGCATCCGTCTAGCTAGTATCTATAAGGTTCTTCCGAGGATCTCTTGGGGGGGATTGTCATCACCACAGCAGCCTTACTACCACAGCCTGACGGGGACGTCTACCTGAGACTCCAAGCCAAACTCTACAGAGTCTGGATCCTTCATCTGCGGCCCTCTGCTTCATCCGTTCCATTCTCACTGACTTCCTGAATCCTCATTATCACATCCATTCTGTTTCCTCAATAAATTTTCTAAACTGGTCCTTTAACTAATGAATAGTCATTTCCTCTGTCTTGCTAAGTCTGCCAGCAGTCCTCAGCCTTATCATAAGTTGTCAGCTGCTGTCTTCATTTCCCACCATAGTAGATGCCTGATACATAATAGTCTGCCTTTTGGGTTGTTAGTCTAGCCCTAGCTAGGAATGTTAGTCTAGCCCTAGCTAGGAATGTTAGTCTAATCCTAGCTAGGAATGTTAGTCTAGCCCTAGCTAGGAATGTTAGTCTAATCCTAGCTATGAATGTTAGTCTAGCCCTAGCTAGGAATGTTAGTCTAATCCTAGCTAGGAATGTTAGTCTAGCCCTAGCTATGAATGTTAGTCTAGCCCTAGCTAGGAATGTTAGTCTAATCCTAGCTATGAATGTTAGTCTAGCCCTAGCTATGAATGTTAGTCTAGCCCTAGCTAGGAATGTTAGTCTAATCCTAGCTATGAATGTTAGTCTAGCCCTAGCTATGAATGTTAGTCTAGCCCTGGCTAGGAATGTTAGTCTAGCCCTAGCTAGGAATGTTAGTCTAGCCCTAGCTAGGAATGTTAGTCTAATCCTAGCTAGGAATGTTAGTCTAGCCCTAGCTATGAATGTTAGTCTAGCCCTAGCTAGGAATGTTAGTCTAGCCCTAGCTAGGAATGTTAGTCTAGCCCTAGCTATGAATGTTAGTCTAGCCCTAGCTAGGAATGTTAGTCTAGCCCTAGCTAGGAATGTTAGTCTAGCCCTAGCTATGAATGTTAGTCTAATCCTAGCTAGGAATGTTAGTCTAGCCCTAGCTATGAATGTTAGTCTAGCCCTAGCTATGAATGTTAGTCTAGCCCTAGCTATGAATGTCAGTCTAACCCTAATGATGAATTAAGGTCACTAGTTATGTATGAGCTGCTTTGTGCATATGGGCCTGCTCCAGTTTTCTGTGGATGGAGGCATAACGGCCTCTTTTCAGCCAGACTGACACTGATCATTACTCTAATTTCTACTACAAACATATTAGAGATTCTTTCATAGAAAATACCCAAAACACCTTTGTACACGACTATGATGTTGCACGACATCCCACTGCTATCAAAATGGCCATTTACACCATCAAGCTATCACAGACTGGTCATACAAGACTTCAAGGATAATGGCTTACTTGTATTAAACCATCACGCCCTGCTATCATAAAAAAGCTTTTATTGAGAACACCCAAACTACTCTATCACTGCTTGAGAATCAAGTTTGAAAATCAAAACGTCTCCTTTGTACAAGACAATGAGGACATGGGTTTACGACTAGCAAAAAGTCAGTTTATGTTTAAGGCCATTACAGACTGCCAAATAGGAGAGTACTTGGGTCTAATCTCCATCACACACCCACAAGCTGTCCATCACCACCCACTGGATAGAAGATTAGAGCTCTCTACAGAGAGAGGGAGAGGAGAGAGAGAGAGGCTGTTGATTATGGTAAAGCTCTGTCCCTCCTGATATCAAGTTACAGGGAATATGGATTAATGGACATTGGATTAATGGACTCAATGGACATTGTTATGATTTCTGAACTCTTTTATGAAGGTCAACTCTGTGAGATGACAGCATCACAATTTCATGTGTAGTCACACATACACACACACACATACACACACACATACATCAATGTGACTTCAGATTAAAATAATAATATCTCTCCCTGAACGTGAGTTTGAGAACACAGTGAAGCTCTGTCCCTCCTTTACAACAGTCTTTATACTGTATGCCCTCACACAGTGAGGAAGGAACACCCGGAACACTGGATCAGTGAGCACCAATAAGAATGGGTCTTAATATAACTGTTATATTCATCTATCATTATTATATCAGAATTAAACCCTATAATATAATATACTCTACAGTAATATCCATGATTGACGTTTGTTCATGGGAAGAATCTCCTTTATGATTGTGTGTGTGTGTGTGTGTGTGTGTGTGTGTGTGTGTGTGTGTGTGTGTGTGTGTGTGTGTGTGTGTGTGTGTGTGTGTGTGTGTGTGTGTCTTTGCTGTATTCTGTTAAAGCCTCATTAATGCAACTGTGAGCGACTGAAAACATCAATATTATGTCTCTTATCAGAGTGAACAGGAAATCTTCCTGTTTCCATCGATGGCACAGAGAGAGAGGAGAGAAAAAACGGCTGAGTATGTGTGTCTGTTTAGAGTTTGTGTCTGTGTGTGTATGAATGTGTGCATGTGCGCCTGTGTGCGTTTCAGAATGGCAGGAAGGTTCAATAATCAAATCCCCAAATGTCCTCTGTTTGTCTGTGAGAGGATGAGAGATAATTGCGTTCGGTAATAATGAGCTCTGGAAAATAGATTGTCCACCCAAATAGTTTTCCGGGAAATCTGTGTTTAGGGAATTTGGCATCATGGTATACAATACACCCAGCCTAATACAGTACTATCCATAGAAAGATAGATCTATTCATTTAAAATAGATATTCATTATATTTCTATGGTACTATCATATACAGGTAACTGACAACATAAAGGAAACACCAACATGAAGTGTCTTAATAGGGAGTTGGGCCACGACGAGCTGCCAGAACAGCTTCAATGCACCTTGGCATAGATTCTAGAAGTGTCTGGAACTCTTGGAGGGATGCAACACCATTCTCCCACGAGAAATTCCATAATTTAGTGGAAAAGGCTGTCTCAGGTGCTGCTCCAGAATCTCCCATAAGTGTTCAATTGGGTTGAGATCTGGTGACTGACTGACGCACACGCACACGCACACACACACA
This sequence comes from Oncorhynchus clarkii lewisi, assembly GCF_045791955.1. Taxonomy (NCBI): domain Eukaryota; kingdom Metazoa; phylum Chordata; class Actinopteri; order Salmoniformes; family Salmonidae; genus Oncorhynchus; species Oncorhynchus clarkii. Next base: position 25,485 of record NW_027258176.1, on the reverse strand, counting down.
CACACACACACACACACACACATACACATACACACACATACTTTATACTCCCTATGCTCCTTTGCGACCCCTTTTTCAAAGTCACTGAGAGCTCTTCTTCTAGCCATGGTAGCCACAGTAATGGGCAACTGGGCATTTTTATACATGACACTAAGCATGATGGGATGTTAATTGCTTAATTAACTCAGAAAACCACACTTGTGTGGAAGCACCTGCTTTCAAAATACTTTGTATCCCTCATTTAATCAAGTGTTTCCATTATTTTGGCATTTCCCTGTATTTATCAAAGAGATTATTAAGGTTATTATTAAGGTTAACCATAAATTGGTGTTGGCATATATTCATCATGTGTTGGACATACAGCCCAATCCATTATCAAATAGATTATTCCAGTTAAAGTGAACAATAGCTTTATGTGTTCACCCAGACTAGAATACAGTAGCTACCATCATTATAAATAAGAATTTGTTCTTAACTGACTTGCCTAGTTAAATAAAGGTTAAATAAAATAAAAAATGATAATGTAGTTGTCATGGAGATTATTATTAAGGTTACCATGACCTATTGTTGGTATGTCCAACCTCTAGGCTACAATCTCAGTGTACGAACAGTACTAATTGCAAATAGATTGTTGCCGTTATTAAGCTAACATATTTAATAATAGGTATTAAGTTAGGCCTACTGGAAGTTAATAACAGGTTTTTAAATCAGATGAATCATCAACATTTTGGGGGGCATTCTACCACCACGGAGACTACATTCTCATTGTGGAAAACACAGGTAGCCAAATACATTCATGTATCTCTTTCTCTCTCTCTGTTCTCTCTGTTCTATTTTTTTTTTACAATTCGTCCATTTAAAAAAATCAGTGGACCATATACAGTTGAAGTCGGAAGTTTACATGCACCGTCGCCAAATTCCCTGTCTTAGGTCAGTTAGGATCACCACCTTATTTTATCAATGTGAAATGTCAGAATAATAGTAGAGAGAATTATTTTATTTCAGCTTTTATTTCATTCATCATATTCCCAGTGGGTCAGAAGTTTACATAAACTCAATTAATATTTGGTAGCATTGCCTTTAAATTGTTTAACTTGGGTCAAACATTTCGGGTAGCCTTCCACAAGCTTCCCACAGTAAGTTTGGTGAATTTTGGCCCATTCCTCCTGACAGAGCTAGTGCAACTTGAGTCAGGTTTGTAGGCCTCCTTGCTCGCACACACGTTTTCAGTTCTGCCCACAAATGTTCTATGGGATTGAGGTCAGGGCTTTGTGATGGCTACTCCAATACATTGACTTTGTTGTCCTTAAGCCATTTTGCCACAACTTTGGAAGTATTCTTGGGGTCATTGTCCATTTGGAAGACCCATTGGTGACCAAGATTTAACTTCCTGACTGATGTCCTGATGTTGCTTCAATAAAACCACATAGTTTTCATTTCTCATGATGTCATCTATTTTGTGAAGTTCACCAGTCCCTCCTGCAGCAAAGCACCCCCACAACATGATGCTGCCACTCCGTGCTTCATGGTTGGGATGATGTTCTTTGGCTTGCAAGCCTCCCCCTTTTTCCTCCAAACATAACGATGGTCATTATGGCCAAACAGTTCTATTTTTGCTTCATCAGACCAGAGGACATTTTCTCCAAAAAATACGATCTTTGTCCCCATGTGCAGTTGCAAACCGTAGTCTGGCTTTTTTTATGGCAGTTTTGGAGCAATGGCTTCTTCCTTGCTGAGCAGCCTTTCAGGTTATGTCAACATAGGACCTGTTTTACTGTGGATATAGATATTGTTGTACCTGTTTCCTCCAGCATCTTCACAAGGTCATTTGCTGCTGTTCTAGGATTGATTTGCACTTTTCGCACCAAAGTACGTTCATCTCTAGGAGACAGAACGTGTCTCCTTCCTGAGCTCTATGATGGCTGCGTGGTCCCGTGGTGTTTATATTTGCGTACTATTGTTTGTACAGAGGAACGTGGTATCTTCAGGCGTTTGGAAATTGCTCCCAAGGATGAACCAGAGGTGACTGAGGTCTTGGCAGATTTATTTTGATTTTCCATGATGTCAAACAAAGAGGCACTGAGTTTGAAGGTAGGCCTTGAAATGCATCCACAGGTACACCACAGGTACACCAATTGACTCCAATGATAACAATTAGCCTATCAGAAGCTTCTAAAGCCATTACATAATTTTCGGGAATTTTCCAAGCTGTTTAAAGGCACAGTCAACTTAGTGTATGTAAACTTCTGACCCACTGGAATTGTGATACAGTGAATTATAAGTGAAATAATCTGTCTGTAAGCAATTGTTGGAAAAATTACTTCATGCATGTGTCATGTGTCATGCACAAAGTAGATGTCCTAACCAACTTGCCAAAACTATTGTTTGTTAACCTAAGTGTATGTAAACTTGCGACTTCAACTGTACCTGAAAATTCTACTCTGTGTACTTTTGATGTTACCAGTCTGTATACTAACATCCCCCATCAGGGCGGCCAAGAGGCCCTCATGTTCTACCTCAATGTACGTCCCCCTAATGCTCTACCCAGCACCAATTGTATGGTGGACTTGACTGAACTGGCACTACCCTCCAACTATTGTCTCTTCAGAGGAGACTTCTTCCTCCAGACCAAAGGGACAACGATGGGGAGTACTATGGCTCCTAATTATACTAACCTGTATCTAGGTATGTATGAAAAACAGCTGGTGCTGAATCCAGACCTTAACCCCTTTCTCTCCAATATTCTCCTAATTATACTAACCTGTATCTAGGTATGTATGAAAAACAGCTGGTGCTGAATCCAGACCTTAACCCCTTTCTCTCCAATATTCTCCTAATTATACTAACCTGTATCTAGGTATGTATGAAAAACAGCTGGTGCTGAATCCAGACCTTAACCCTTTTCTCTCCAATATTCTCCTAATTCTGAGATATTCGGATGACATTTTTGTGATCTATACAGGCACCCAAGAAGAACTTTTGGAATTCCATGCTTACCTAAACTCTATGAATGAACACCTTCACATCAGCATTAACTATGACCTTTCGCAAATCTCTTTTCTTGATGTGATGGTTATTCAGGACAAAACCTCCCTCTCTGCAGATCTCTATAGGAAACCTATGGACAGAATTACCCTCCTTAGTGGTGACAGCTTTCATCCACGTCCACTTATTAAAAATCTCACTATCAGTCAATTCATGCTTTACCCAATACTCACCATTGGAGATGGCATTTAAGGACATTATCAGGAAGCACTGGTACATTACTGATATCGACCCACAATTGAAACCCATTTTTAAATATCCCCCGGGTATGTTTTTTAAAAGACCCCCAAGCGTGAGAGATATTGTGGTTAAAACTGATTACCCACCAGAGAAAAGGGAAACGTTTTTGGACAAGGTTCCGGGGGGTAATTACAAATGTGGCCGATGTGCTCAATGTAGCTTCACATACAAATGCAACTCATTCCCCCCCCCCCCCAATGTTATTTACATGTTGAAATGTCCTTGTGGTCTGTCTTACACAGGGAAAACCCATAGAAGCCTTAAGACACGGATCAGTGAGCACCGCAGCAACACACGGACAGGTGAGACAAAACAATCTGGTTGCTGCTCATTTTGTACAAGCTGGACTTCCTATTAGTTCTCTGAGATACATTGGAATAGAAATGGTCAAGATGTCACGCTGGGGAGGGGACACTGAGAGGAAGCTTCTTCAAAGGGATTCTTTCTGGATCCACAGGCTCAACACACTGTCTCCTCTTGGCCTTAATGACGAGTTTGACTTGAAACCGTTTTTATAGTTTCAATATGTCTAAACTGTGTTTAAAAAAAATCCTAATTGAATATTGTATGTGTATGTATATTACTGTAAATATTGATCACATTCCCTGTGTATGATCATATATATTGATACATTGAATGTTAACATTGGGAAACTATGTTATAATTTATTTTACCTATCTTACCTGTTTCAGGAAGTGATGTCACTGAGTACTGCCCCTATATATAGGACCTTCCGCCCCCACCTGGGTTATGGATGCCTGATGAAGACCTAAGGGTCGAAACCTTGTTGTTAATAAATATCACCTGGGAGCATGAGCAGCAGTGTGCAGCGTTTTCCTTCCTGTTGTCCATTAGTTTGCTTACAACTCCAGTACCTGAGAAAAGTACCTGGATGTGCGTATGTTTTTCAGCTTTGTACAATTCGTCATCACACCAATGCCCATAATCATATTGCCCTATTCTGCCCCGATGATATTGTTTGGTATGTTTGGGTAGGCCCCTTGAAAAAGCTGATGTTTTTTGCTGAAAGTGCACTGGAGGTCAGAATATTACGCAGGTGTGTTGGATTCATCATCATTTCCCTCCTCCACTATACGGTATTATGACATCACCAGTGAGGCAGTCAGGTCAAATGTGATTCCAGCTCCACAGCATCTCCTCCTAACTTCAATTGATATGTCCGAGATGGCAGGAAAGAGGGTGACATTGATTCCTTTATTTTGATTGGTTGGGCCCTCTTGGTGACAAATGAGCACTCAGGTTTGTTGATCTATTACCATGAGGTGTGTGTGTGTGTGTGTGTGTGTGTGTGTGTGTGTGTGTGTGTGTGTGTGTGTGTGTGTGTGTGTGTGTGTGTGTGTGTGTGTGTGTGTGTGTGTGTGTGTGTGTGTGTGTGTGTGTGTGTGTGTGTGTGTGCGTGTGTGTGTGTGCGTGCGTGTGTAGGGAGGGCTGTAGACTTACCAGCAGGTCTGTTAGTTGAGCTGATTCATATGAGGTTCTTGTTATGTGGCCCAAGTGAACGAACACAGAGCGTGGTGGCTTGTTTGGAGTAAAAAATCTACAAAAAAGGTCTATGGTCTGTTTCTCTGCCTGAAAATGAGGGAACATAGCCAATATCTTCACACAGACGATATTGGCATTTAAAAACCATGCTGTGCTCCTCTATGAGCTAGGTATAGACTAACATTCTTAGCTAGGGCTAAACTATCATAACTAGGGCAAGACTAACATTCATAGCTAGGTCTAGACTAACATTCATAGCTAGGGCTAGACTAACATAACTAGGGCTAGACTAACATTCATAGCTAGGGCTAGACTAACATTCATAGCTAGGGCTAAACTAACATAACTAGGGCTAGACTAACATTCATAGATAGGTCTAGACTAACATTCATAGCTAGGGCTAGACTAACATTCATAGCTAGGGCTAGACTAACATAACTAGGGCTAGACTAACATTCATAGCTAGTGCTAGACTAGCATAACTAGGTCTAGACTAACATTCCTAGCTAGGTATAGACTAACATTCCTAGCTAGGGCTAGACTAACATTCATAGCTAAGGCTAGACTAACATTCATAGCTAGGGCTAGACTAACATTCATAGCCAGGGCTAGACTAACATTCATAGCTAGGGTTAGACTAACATTCATTTGATGTCTTCTTTAAATGTGAGCTCAGTAGTTAGAGAGAGCGAGAGAGAGTGTGTGTTTGTTTGTGAGTGTTCTGCCCATGACCAGTCTATCAGGTTCTGGTTTGATGAGCCAGCTAGATCCACATCCTGGGTTTAATGATGCGTGAGGCGGCGGTACGTGGAACTCTAAATGATACGTTACTCTGCAACATGGATGAGACCTGCTCTCATAACTGCCTAACTACCAGTGTGCGTGTGTGTGTGTGTGTGCGTGTGTCAGTCTGAACAGACTGGGAATTAACATTGTTCCTTTGATTACAGCTGCTAGGCTATGTTCAAAATGGAACGCTATTCCTTATACAGTGTGCTACTTCTGAAATGACACACTATATTCCCTGTCCTCACACTGAAGCAGTGTCTTTCAGCTCTTTCATGAACAATGATCAGTCTCACTTCTTTCTCCCGATCCCATTGTCTGTGTTCTCTCCCTAGCTATGAACTTAAGGCATTATTATTATTTTCATCAGAAGTAACACTGCTCTGTCTGTGTGTGTGTGTGTGTGTGTGTGTGTGTGTGTGTGTGTGTGTGTGTGTGTGTGTGTGTGTGTGACCACGTATACTATTGTGATGCTGTCATCTCAGAGTTGACGTTCATATAAGAGTTCAGAAACCATGACAATGGTCATTGGGAGATGTTTATTCTTTAACATAACTATGGTAACCCATTCTCCCAGTTGTAGCTTGATATCATATGAAATGGCTGTGTGTTTCAATAACAATGAATAGAACACACCAAGGTGGCTCAGAAAGAGACAATTATTTCAACATCATATCATAAAATACTACATATAGTATCATACTCCTGGCCACGTTTATCCAATATTGTGATTCAAACATTCACAAAACTGTAGAAAAACATTGGTTGAATGAACGTGGCTGGAATGGTTGAGCTTTTTTAAAGTCTGTATTCACAGGATAGTTTGTTTCCAAGCTGAGGTGTGGCGTAGTGCTGTCGACCTTTTGGAAAAACAACATTTTGATGCTTTTACTGCACGTACTGTAGTGGGTTTTAGTCTTTCCCCCAAAAGCCTTTGCAACATAAAACATGTAGATGTTTTGTCACAGGTAGGTACATTATTTGTTTAAAGCCACGGATCCGACCATGCACGATAACAATTTATATATTTTTTAAAAACATACAAACAACCAAAAAGTCCCAAGTCTAATCATACCATTCTTCGGTTATCCCTGCAGAGAATCTTTTTAAAAGATCTTCGGAAGTCATTGTTGAAGATTGTATAGATAATGGGATTGGCTGAACTGTTACAGTAGCCGAACCAGAAGAAGAATTTAAACAGTGTGTCAGGTATGTAACACGAGTCACAGAGCGCCGTCAGAGTGTAGGTAAAGAAGAAGGGGAACCAGCAAACGACAAAAACTCCAATGACCACAGCCAAGACGAAGGTGAAACGTTTCTCCCTGTTCTGTCTCCCCTTCCATCGACTCCCCTTAGAGCTCTGTCTCACCACCAGTTTAGGCAGCGCCGGGTGGTCCACTCCTGGTTTGATCTGGCTCAGTTTGGTTTTAGCCGTGTGTTTCTTCTTCTTGATAGAACAGGGGTTGTTGACCTGGTGGTCAGACGATGAGGAGTCCTCCATGTCCACGCCGTTTATCTCCCCTTCTTTCTCGTCCTCTCCTCTGTGTTCATCCCCCTCTCTGTCTCCTTGCTCTCCGTTCAGCTTCTCGTGACAAGCGTGTTGGTCACCTCCGACTCCCCCAGCTCCGTTCTCCTTCTTGCCCGTCACCGGCGACACTGAGGCCGCCATTTTGAGTTTCCGGTCGCCCGGTGGTACCCGCGTCCGTTTCTTAGCGATCTGATAGATCCGGATGTAAACGAGGATCATGATGATGCAGGGCACGAAGAACGAGCCGATACTGGACGAGATCATGTACCACTTGTCTTCGTTGATCTTACACACCGGCCCCTCCTCTTTATCGCTCTCCTTCTCCATGCTGATGAGGGGCGGGAACGAGATCACAGCGGCGATGACCCACACGATGACGATGATGCACTTGATCCTGCGCGGTGTCCGTTTCAGGTTGTACTCGATGGCCTTGGTGATTGACCAGTACCTGTCCAGACTAATGGCACACAGATGGGCGATGGATGCCGTACAGAAGAGAACGTCCAGTGCAAGGTAGATCTCGCACCAGACTTTACCAAAGTACCAGTAGCCCATGAGTTCGTTGGCCAAGGAGAAGGGAATGACCAGGGTCGCAACCAAAATGTCCGCCGACGCCAACGAAACCAGGAAGAGGTTCTGAGGGGCCTTCAGGGCCCGGCTAGTAAACACAGCGATGACCACTAAGACGTTGCCGAAGACTGTCAATAGGATGAGCATCCCGACCAGGATCGTTAGGGGCAACGAGATCTGGAGGCTATAGGGCGGACCCCAAAGGATGGTCTCATTGGTCATGTTGCTCATGATGGTCGTGCTTGTAAGAGTCTCATTGGTCACGTTCGTCATGTTATCCCACCCCGCCATTGATTCTCCTTAGATCCTCAGGGATCCAATCATGTAAGGTCAGCAAATGTCATCCAGGAGACCATGTAGTTTGCAACTGGAAGACTGGAAAGTGAGGGTGTGGGACTCTTCAGTGTTTTTGTTTTAGTTATTTTTCGCTCCATTGCATGTTGGTCGATCAAGAACAGTTTAGGTTGAATACAGCTGATTGTCACTTCATCTGAAAAATAGGAGGTGCAGAAGTAAGAATTTTAGCAGGAACTGGAGATGCCTTAACTGTCAATTTACACAAATACAACATAACTCTCTAGTTATACTTTCCAAGAATATAGCAGGTACACACTAAATATAACTCTTACCTCAAGCATTGTGCTGTGTCACTTGGGTCCTTTTGAGTGGCCGACAATAGAATGGACAGTGAGCAACTTCTTCATGCAGGTCAGTTACCCGAATCAGCTGGCTTCTCACGCATCTCTTCTGTGTTCCATGGACGAGCGCGAGCTAAGGTTTCACAGTCAGTTTTCCTCTGCACAGCTCTGTATCTAAGTCTGTCTCACTAGCGGAGAGCTAATAGAGCCGTAATCACGTTATCCTGTGGCTGCTGCTCCTGCTGCCGCCGTCGGTTCTATCAGTGGAGACTATCGCCCTACTATGCTACTGTTGGCGGCTCCAAACTCAGTTCTGCCACGCCCTCTATTTATAACCCCAACCTCCCAGAACTGGGTTGCTATAGCAGCACCCGGAGCCTACACCACGTGGAAATTAAACACAGGCTTTTTATTTACTTGGCGCGCGCCAACTCCATTCCGTTCACGAACCAACCCATTTCAAGCACCATTTATTGTCACACCAACCATTCTAAAACTGTTAAAACGATATAGAAAAAAACGAAAGGGGCTGGGGTTCATAGTCAATGGTAAGATAGACTAAGCAGTAAACTATTGACCAGTTAACATTGGCTTTAGCCTAAGGTTAATAGTTAGCCTATAGGGTAAAATAACAAATGTCAGCCCATGTGATGATCATTGATGGATCAATATTGATGGACGACCGCGAAATGTGAGTTACAGATCTGTCATTTTCATTGAAAGCAAGTCTAAGAAGCGATAGATCTGTTCCATGTGCACTACTTCTATGCTTCCTGTTCTTAAGTTTAGTTTTCGTGTATTTCTTTTCCGGTTTTGCACACCCGCTTCAAACAACTGAAAAAACAATATTTGTGGCTATTGAAAACATATTTCATAGCAGTTTAGATGATACAATTGCTTGTTTTGTCACAAACTAAAAATGAGGCTATAAGGATTTTAGCAACCAGGAAATGGCAGAGCGATTTCTGCATATTGTAACATATGTTATTGAGACAGACCGCATTGGATCAACTTGAAGAGTGATAACACCAAGAGGTAGGCTATGCCCAATTTAGCCACTCTTCCATTTTGGAACAGGTGCTTTCAATAACATAGCCTTCTATCAGTATAAAGCTTTTCTATCATATCATGTGTAGTTGGGGAGTGGAGGGAGGTGTTGTTAGTGTGATATCATATGACAGCGGAATCCTGTGTTTTGAGTAAACATCACTGCTAGTGATCATGCGTCAGCGTGCGGATGGAGCGCGAGGACACAGTGACACCTGTCGTCTTCTGAAAAAGCTTCCGCGCCCGGCGTCGGTCTCTCTCGGATTCGCTTTGGAAGAAATAGCCTGAGGCGCGCATTCACCACTGATGTTATGTGACATTCAGGATTGTAAAACCTACCGTTAAGTATCGAATTATACCACATAGTACTCTATGCTTTTACTGAAAACAATATGAACCATTATGCGTTTTAACGTTTACCTTTTCTAATAAGACCATAGGTGCTTCCAACTTCTGTTCTACCATAAAACGTTTTTAAAAATGCAAAAGCGTCACATATTTGACATGATTTAAATAGGTTAAGAAAGGACTATCCTAGGTAAATCTTTAGGCAAGGTATTTGGTTAATGCACTAAATTGTAATGTACTCCGATGCAACATCATCATCACGTGCTAAGTGCAGTCCAAATTTGGACTTCCAGTTCAGATGACACATGAAGTACTGTGATACTTTACCAGTTACTTTACCAGATACTTTCTCAATTTTCTCGTGGTGGCTTAAATGGCAAAGGACAAGACAGAAGAGAAAAAAACGTACCTCACTTGTAATATGTCTAATGTAATGTATTCTGAAACCCCAGTCAAAAACCTCAATCTGACTAGAATTCAAATACATTTAGAAGTTGAAGGGTGAAAGTAATTGATGTTGACTGGAGTCGAGATGTGAGGGACCATGTTTTCAATGATCCAGTAGGGGACGCTCTTGTATTGGGACAGGCAGAGCCGTTTTAGCCTCTCTGGGTACAGGTGCAATAGAATGGAACGTGTCGAGATTGAGAAGTACAATTTCCAGTTTTATTACACAGACCACATCCATCTACTTATTCATAATTCATCAACTGTAATATTGAATCAAAGTCAGACGTACCCATCCATATAAATAGAAAGTGTAATTATGTATATATCGTTTTTATTTAGACAGTTTGGAGACAGAGTGGGAGGCAGGGAAGCATCAGTACAGAAGAATGAGTGGATGTGAGATTGAACAGTGGGGAGTTGTACACGTGCCATGAATGTTACCACTCGACTACAGCTCTACACAAAGTTAGTCATGTAGATATTCTACGTGCCTGTTATTGCTCTTCGATTGCGGTTTAGACCTTTCATTGGTCAGTCTGACGTAGCTTTACTGTATGTATACATCCCAAATGGCACGCTTTTCCCAATATAGTGCACTACTTTTGACCGTAACCCTAGGGACCCTAGTCAAAAGTAGTGCAGTGCATTGTATAGGGTGCCATTTGGGATAAACGGTCATGTGCCATAAGTGAAATAAGAGGAAGATATTGAACTAATGTAAGACTGTATTGAAACAGCAAGACACTACCAGTCTATGAATTTGTTATCGCTTTATCCAATTGGACAATATAGGGGCAGTCTCCCACACACTAATTAAGCCTAATTGAGTTAGCTTTTAGTCCATGACCAGGCTTAATCTTTGGCCGGGAAACTGATATAGTGGTCAGTTATATTTTCTCATTTGAAAGAACAACACATCCATACAACATCATTTATACATTCAAGACAGGGTAACCGTTTTCTTTATATTGAACAAGTAACAAACTGCACATTACAATTAATTGGATTAAAAGTACATTTATCAGTTTTTTTTCAGAGCTTAAATTCCACAATTTGACAAATAGTGGGAAAACCTCAAATAGAAAATGAAAACCAAAGCGTTGTGCAGGCATAACGGGAGTAATATACAAACATCAGAACATTCTGAAATGATAAAGTTTGTACACTCGAATGACAACAAATGACACACGACACGTTTTTCTAGGTACAAAAGAGACATTTGAGAAAGAACAGCCCAGTCCTGAACATATAAAAAAAGGCACAATATTGCCTCTTTTTGAAATATAGGAAGGGGGGGGGGGGGGGGGGGGTGGTTAACTGACTAACATGATAATAATCAATTCCATTTTAAATTAAGTCAAGAAGTACAAAATAAAATTCCAATTCCCCTCAATGCTCCTCTATGTAATTTCAGCAAACATCAGGAATTAACTGAATTGAAATGGATCCCTGCTGACTAACATACTGTTCAAAGGTCTCCAGCTGATACTGCTGTCTATAATAGACAGAGATATTGAATGCACTTCATTACCAAAGATATATACTGAACTCATTTTTACCTTTAGCAAAAGGGCCAGACAATGTAGCTAGGGCCGGATAATGTAGATAATGCTTCTAGAATCTACGTAGCCCAGAAAACATTCTGGGCCTAGACGGTATAGCAACAATCCAAAGACTATATGAGTTTAGTTTTTCATTTAGCTTCAGGCAACAAGTTTGGGCACCCTACATATCAAGTGTTCCAGAGTAGGTGTGCAGCTGATCTAGGATCAGTTTTGCCTTTTAGATCATACTGAATAAGATTACATGGACAGGTGGGACCCTGGGCCAGTTCAAAAAGCATCTCACAGTAGGAGTGCTGATCTAGGATCAGGTCTCCACCTGTCCATATAATCTTATTCAATATGATCGAGAGGGTGAAACGGACCCTACATCAGCACTCTTACTTTGAGATAGACACTTGGGCTGCGTTTAGACAGGAAGCCCAATTCTGATCTTTTTTCACTAATTGGTCTTTTGACCAATCAGAGTAGCTCTGAAAAAGAGCTGATGTGAAAAAATCTTGTGTGATTGGTCAAAAGACCAATTACTGGGAAAAAAGATCAGAATTGGGCTGCCTGTGTAAACAGTCTAAGTGCCATTCTCTTCTGTATGATTGGGATTTTGAAATTGTGCCCTTGCTGTGCTTGTGCAAATCATTGCTAAAAGGTCATATACTGTGCAGGACTCTTGGCTTAAATGCTGCTTCATGTGTTTTGAAAATAAATACAAATTCAGTTACAGAGAAGAAGGGAAAAAAAGAACAAAGACAGAAATAGGAATTAGTTGAGGACATAGGCAGCTCTGTTCTGCTCTCTCAATGTGACCGGCAAACAACCAACCATGTTCATTTTGCAGTACTTTTTGGTGAAAGCAAAAAAATAAAAAAATTACAAGTCACTTTTTTTTTCAATTTGTAAATGTTTATAGGTTTATTAATTAAAAAGATGTATGTACATGCAGAACGTCAAACATTGCAGTTTGTCACCCATTTTGCAAACTTGAGTCTGAATAATTTTCTTTACAATGGGTCGGCTTTGATTAAAAATTGTGTCATTTACAACCAAGCAAACAAATCATTTTTCTAATTTCATTTGCCAAGTAATATTTAGTAAAGGCATGTCTCTCGGTACTAACCAGTAGGATGTTAAGGTCAAATAAATATGTCATGTCACCATTTTTCCAATTCTCTTACATACGCTACTTGGACCATGGTGGCCACCGTAGTCAGGTAGTCACGTCTGCATATACTGTACTCATATTGGTAGACAGAAAAGAGAACCTTTAAAAAATAACGTGGTGTTCTAGTTCTGGAACATAGTCGCTCAATCTCATTTCTGACCATTAAACAGTCAACTCACTTGTTATGTATAGGCCTAGGGCCAGGAGTTATTCCTAACCCTGCTGTGACCTGAGAAGGGGGGGAAGGGGTCCTGGGCCATATGGTTATTGTAGCCAATAATACAATATTAGCCTTAGTTTTTCCTGGTCAGGTGACTGGTCACATAAAAGGTTGGGGAAAGCATTTTATATCAAACTGATTTTCTGTTTTACGTGAGTAAAAAGAGCCAAGTGACTAAAGGTCTGACTGGGTGAAAATTGAGGGAGAGGTGATGCTTGGTGCACGACTTAAGGAAGTCAAATGAATGTTGGTTTTTGCTCCAACCCCCGTTGTAACTAACCTGATTCAGTTTATCAACCAGCTAATTATTAGAATCAGGTGCGTTAGTTTAGGGTTGGAGCGAAAACCTACAGGACAGTAAGCACTCCAGGAACAGGGTTGGAGACCACTGGTATAGGGATTGTTTGGGGTGGCCTGTAGCTAGCATGGAATCTGAACTGAATTGTGTTGTTTCACTATTGCTCACTAGTGTTCCAGAATAATGAAACTGAACATAGAATTCAGTTTGGAGAGTGCTTATGTGAACTGTCAATCAATCATCAGGTCAGGTTAAAATATGCATGCACAGAGCAAGAAAGGACAGAAAATGAAAGTTATCTACTACAGACACAAAGAAGGGTTAATAACAAAAAGGTTTACCAGTTAAGGCTGCTTGATAAAGAATAGGTAGGTAAAGCATTGCTGGCTGCACAATGTTTCAAATACTGTGAAATGTACAAAAAAAATCTACAGGAAACATTTTTGCAGATACCAAATAGTAGCAACATTAGCTGGTGTTCTATATACACAACGACTCGCCACACCAACGTAGTTCCAACCCAGACAAAAACCATGACAAATGATTTTTCAACATGCTTAGTTTCCTACACAATAGTCAGGCAAGAAAAGGGATTGAGACACAAAATACATTTTGCTAAAATAAAAATGGCCATGATTATTACACTTTATGACCCAAAATCAGACGATTGAAAAATAAACACCACCTAGTCGTCTCCAAATCATTAGGATGCATCAGAACAATACCTCTTCGTCATCAACCTCAGATACAATACAAAATATGACCACCCCCAAACCTAGACTGTCACACATTTATTTTCCAAAAAGCGTGTTTTAACTTACATTCCTTGTTTTGATAAATGCTTTTCTGAATAATGACGATTATGTCTCAGGTTCTCTAGACATACGTCAGTCATCCACCCCTCACCTTGCAAATGGCACATAGATACAAATATGAACAAAAACAGACTCAACATTATACGGGATAACAGCGTTTCTCTCGCTGCATACCCTAATGCACATCTCACCGAAGGCATTTTCACAATGATTCCATTTTGTTTATAGCTAAAACATAAATACACAACCAATCCCCAAAAACAATTAACATTTTTTTAAAATTTGATTTATTCCGAAGCTTTTTTAAAATATAAAACCAGGAATACAATGCCTCTGGTGGTGTTCTTTGAGCGTGAACGAGAAGAAAGCCCTTTTTACATTTTTTTGTCTTTTCAAAAAAGTATTGTGTTGTAACTGCGTCGTTATAGGCTCAAATATGCACCTTCGTTTTTCCTCGTGGTTTTTCCTCGTTGTACGTCGGTCCAAACAATTTGATCTGTTTGAAAACCACCAGACCTCATGTGACCCCAAACTCAGAGGTCAAGGGCAGAGGTCAATCTTCCCAGCCAGTGTACTGTACGAGTCTTGTATGTCGATGTTGATTTTGTTTAGGATAGATCTCACTTTTCCCGCCCCATCAATCGTTTACAGCATATTTTTCAAGCAGCAACAGGTTCTGCTGGTAGGATTAGAAGCAGCAATACATTTTGTCTGGGTGTGTGCTCTGCCCAGGCCTCGTTTTTCTTAGCAGTCCACAACCCACATCGAAACACTAATCGTAAGCTGCTGCCAAAAAACTAGACCCACACTTGATTGAAAATAAATACTAAAAGATGATTGAGTACAAAGCTTGGACGCAACACGTTCATTTCCAAAACCAAAAAAGCTTTTGGTTTGATCTACCTTAGTTGGGATTTTAATGTACAGTCACATGATATAATACTAACCCAATACAGTGTCAAAAAAATTATAGTAACAGAAAATGATTTACATTTTACAATGTGGATCTCAATGAATTGCAATAATTTGACAAAACATTTTTGCTTGTAGTACATATGAGCAAGATATGGGGTACTTTAATACATCTTTAAACATATCAATAAGACCCTTATTGGACATACACAGTTCAAGCTAATATTTTCCATCAAGATTGATAGGACGAAAGCCAAAACGTCTGAATTCGACGCTCCACATACTTACTAGTTTAGATTTATTTTGAGCTTGTCATCTCATCCTTAATATTCATTTGACACCATTATAAAATATACATGATGAACTGTTCAAAGAGATAAAATACTTCTTCACTGTGAAACAAAAATGCCCCAGTTCAACGTAACCATGGAGATAAGGATATTGTCATTGTTAAAAGAGGATGATGCCAATGTCATTTAGAAAGTGCATAAGAACAGCATCATTGCTGGGACAGTGTGGGACAAAAAAAAAAAAAAAGGAAGCCAAGTAACACAAACTTTCAGATCTCGTGAAGAGGCGTATTAAAAAAGCAGTCAAAGAAACTGGATGTAAAATGACAACAATGGGTTTTGATTCGTGTTTTTGGCATACCTTAACGACCGTAACCATGGCAACGTTAGTCATTAGTTATATTGACACCTTTCCTTCAACGTTCCTGATATGTTGTTGTTGGTCAATCGTTTCCACGTTGTATGACAGCCCCAACACTGAAGACATAGCAAAAAAGTAAACATTACAATGACTCAATTGCACTCAAGGCAACAATCAGTATTTATAGAATATATAAAAATCACTACAGATCACTTATCTAATCACCTGTCTTTTTACAGTTTAACTTTTTTTTTTTTTTCTCAAAGCAAAAACAAAATCTTATATCTTAAAACATGAGGGCAACATTACTGCCTATTTTGGAAAGGTTTGAGTCAAACTTGTTAAGTCCATTTTTTAAAGCATTAAAGATTTCGCATGTATTTTATATATTACTAGCTTACGGTTTAAAGATGACTGCTTATTTTTTACATTTAAAACCTCCGAACGCCATTGATTCAAATGTATACTTTACCGCTTTAATATATAGAATCATTGTCATCCAACTATGACAGAACTAATATAAAACAAATGTAAAAAGTCTTTTTTTAAACACACCATAATTCTAGAAAGACAATTTGTTTAACTAAATGATACCTTTGTATAATGGACAATTGTGTTTAGAGCGTCAGAAAAACCAGTGGACTTCCCGGGCATATAGGCACTGTTTTTTTTACGTATTAATGTGAAATTAAAAACAACATTAGACCTTTGTTCTTTAACCTCAAACCTCACGATAACAAATCTTTAGTCGAGTGGTAAAAAAAATATATACATATCAAAAAGAAAAAGACATGACAAAATGAACATTGATAATGGCAGCAGCAGTAAAAATTAAAGTTTCAAATATTTTTGCATACAATAGTTGTATCCTAAGCTCTCCTAATATACATACCTAATTACTGTAAATATGTTGGCATTGGGAATCTGGTTTCTATGTTAAAAGAATCATAGCCACTTTAGCTCACTGTTACTCAATATACATGATCCGATTTGGCAAAAGGTGGTAGAGATATTAAAGGGCAATTCCACCACTTTTTCCATCTCCTATTCATTACCTCCAGCACTATACCAGTGTCTTCATATGTATGAAAACAGTTTATGTATCATATGGTGCTGGAATTAATGAATATAATGTAAAAAAATAAAAGTTGTGTAATGACCCTTTAAGTTTTGTCTTACATGATTCGGGAATAAAATATTGGAGAAGTTGGCCTTCTAAATGGCTATGATTCCTCAACAGAAACGCTGGAGCACAGTCTCAATATAAATGTACTTGTTTAGTTTTTTTCCGCATATAGATAGATAATGTATGAACCGAAAATGTTTTCCTCTTTTTGTACATTTAGTTTGCTTTTGTTATGATGTATTTTTAATTTTTTTTTTTTACAGTGTATGACACACGTAGTTGGATAGGTAAGTGATTGGGTGGGCGTCGGCCTTCAGAATATGGGCGTGGTCTATCCAATTATGGGCGTGGTCCGTTGTCAGATCATGGGCCTTGCGTGGGCCTGGTATATCTGCCATCAAATCAGCTCTCAGACCATGGCCTCCTTCTGGGCCCTCAGACCACAATCTTGGCCTCCGGGCCCTATCAGACCATGGCCCGGTAGGGCCCCTGCATCTTGAGGAACTGGATAATGAAGGAGGGGCCCCCGGCGACGATCTGCGGGGGCAGATGGCTGAGAGGACAGTTCTCGATGCTCATGATGGACAGCTTGCTGCACAGGGCCAGCTCAAACGGGAGGCTGTGCAGGTTGGGGTTGTCATTGAGGTACAGCTCCTCCAAGTTCTCCAGTGTACCTAGGATGGAAAGAAAGGAGGGAGGAAAGGATAGAGAGAGGGATGGAGGGAGAGGAGGGGTGGAGGATACAGGAGTGTTATATTCTACCTGGAGGCACAGACATCAGGTACATACAGTAATTATTGCTGGGGCTAAAATATGCTAATTAAACTGTTTAGCTGAAGTTACGTTTTATATGTAATATATGCCATCTAGCAGACGCTTTTATCCAAAGCGACTTAGTCAGTCGTATAGACTTATTTTTCTACTGTATTATTGACTGTATGTTTGTTTTACTCCATGTGTAACTCTGTGTTGTTGTTCGTGTCAAACTACTTTGCTTTATCTTGGCCAGGTCACAATTGTAAATGAGAACTTGTACTCAACTTGCCTACCTGGTTAAATAATGGTTTCACCTACCTGGTGAAATAAATGCGTGCATACATTTTAAGTATGGGTGGTCCCGAGAATCTAACCACCACCCTGGCGTTACAAGCACCATGGTCTACCAACTGACCTACAAAGGACCACATGTAGTTCTCTCTCTATTCTGTATCCAAATGAAAGCTTGTGACCTCCTCCAATAAGCTCCTTGTTTCTCGATGACATTTGGAGTTCAGGTGAGGATGGAAGGAATCAAGGAAGTACTTTTGAGATTCACTCCTAGTCCGAGTTGTTTGTAGCCTGGGTACCAGTCTTTCTGTATATTTGGCAAATGACAGAGTACAACGAGTGGTCTCAGCAGAAACAGACCAGTACCCAGTGGTATGAGGTAAAATGTACTTACCGATCTCCTCTGGCAGGTGCTGCAGCAGGTTCTCTCCCAGACCCAGGTGGGTCAGGTTGGTGAGGTGACCGATCCCACGGGGCAACGTGGTCAGCTGATTATTGGTCAACACTAGTTTCTGATAGGATACAAGCAAAAATGGAATGTCAATATCACATGATGAAAACAGCTTAGCTGTCGAAACGTTGGTGAATAAATGATTCTGAGCTCCATCGTTCAAACCCTGGAGATATAAAATGGTTTATTTAAAAAGGTCCAATGCAGCATATCAAATTGTTTTCAATAAATAAAAAATAAAAATAGATTATTATCCAAGAGCAATTTCTCCAGCAAAAATGGTGCTAGGAGTGTCAGAGTGGTCTGAGTGGGGAGGGGACAAGTGAAAGATTGCTCTTATTGTTCTGGGACTCCTTCTTATTGGTCTATTAACTCATTTACCACTTGGGGATGTCAGGCCCAAACTCCAATCCACCAAAACAGGCTTACATTTTAGAGACGGTCTTTTCAAACAGCTCTTACACTAAGAGCATTATCATCATTTTTTACAATTTCACAGCATTATGCCAACCTTAGTGTGGAAATACAAAAGTATGTGGACACCTGCGCGTCAAACATCTCATTCCAAAATCATGGGCCTTAATATGGAGTTGGTCTCCCCGTTGCTGCTAGAACAGCCTCCACTCTTCTGGAAAGGCTTTCCACTAGATGTTGGGACTGGCTTCCATTCAGCCACAAGAGCATTAGTGAGGTCAGGCACTGATGTTGGCCGATTAAGCCTGGCTCACAGTAGGCTTCCCAATTCATCCCAAAGGTGTTCGATGGGGACTACCAGATGGTGAAGCATGATTCATCGCTCCAGAGAATGCGTTTCCACTGCTCCAGAGTCCAATGGCGGCGAGCTTTACACCACTCACACCACTCCAGATGCCATGGAAAGCCATTTCATGAAACTCCTGACCGACAGTTCTTGTGCTGACGCTGCTTCCAGAGGCAGTTTGGAACTCAGTAGTGAGTGTTGCAACCGAGGACAGATGATTTTTACGCTCTACACGCTTCAGTACTCGGCGGTCCCATTCTGTGAGCGTGTGTGATCTACCACTTCACGACTGAGCCGCTGTTGCTCCTAGACATTTCCGCTTCACAATAACAGCACTTATAGTTGACCGTAGAAGCTCTAGAAGGACAGAAATTTTACGAAATGACTTGTTGGAAAGGCGGCATCCTATAACGGTGCCACGTTGAAAGTCAGAGCTCTACACTAAGGCCATTCTACTGCCAATGTTGTGCTATGGAGATTGCATGGCTGTGTGCTCAATTTTATACACCAGTCATCAACAGGTGTGGCTGAAATAGCCAAATCCACTAATTTGAAGGGGTCCATGTATTTCTGTATATACAGTGCCTTCGGAAAGTATTCAGACCTGGACTTTTCACATTGTTAGATTCAATTGTCCCCCCCCCCTCAATCTACACATGATATCCCATAATGACAAAGCAAAAACAGGTTTTTAGAAAATAACACATTTACATAAGTATTCAGACCCTTTACTCAGTACTTTGTTGAAGCACCTTTGGCAGTAATTACAGCTTTGAGTCTTCTTGGGTATGACGCTACAAGCTTGGGAGTTTCTCATTCTTCTCTGTAGATCCTCTCAATCACTGTCAGGTTGGATGGGGAGTGTTGCTGCACAGCTGTTTTCAGGTCTTTCCAGATGTTCGATCGGGTTCAAGTCCGGGCTCTGGCTGGGCTACTCAAGAACATTCAAGAGACTTGTCCCGATGCCACTCCTGTGTCATCTTGGCTGTGTGCTTAGGGTCGTTGTCTTGTTAGAGGGTGAACCATCGCCCCAGTTGGAGGTCCTGAGCGCTCTGGACCAGGTTTTCATTAAGGATCTCTCTGCTCGTCTTTGCCTCGATCCCAACCAGTCTCCCAGCCCCTGCAGCTGAAAAACATCCCCACAGCAGGATGCTGCCACCACCATGCTTCACCATAGGGATGGTGCCAGGTTTCCCCAGATCTGTGCCTCGACACAATCCTGTCTCTGAGCTCTTCGGACAATTCCTTCAACTACATGGCTTGGTTTTCGCTCTGACATGCACTGTCAACTGTGGGGGCTTATATACGCCTTTCCCAATCATGTCCAATCAATTGAATTTATCACAGGTGAACAATCAAGTTGTAGTTTATTTTAAATTTTACCTTTATTTAACTAGGCAAGTCAGTTAAGAACAAATTCTTGTTTACAATAACGGCTTACCACGGCCACACCCTAACAACGCTGGGCCAATTGTGCGCCGCCCTATGGGACTCCCAATCACGGCCGGTTGTGATACAGCCTGGAATCGAACCAGGGTCTGTAGTGACACCTGTAGCACTGAGATGCAGTGCCTTAGACCACTGCAACACTCGGGAGTAGTAATATCAAGGACGATCAATTGGAACAGGATGCACATGAGCTCAATTTCGAGTCTCATAGCAAAGGGTCTGAATACTTCCGTAAAAAAAACTGTCATTGTGGGGTATTGTGTCTAGATTGATGAGGGGAAAAAACAATTTCATCAATTTCAGAATAAGGCTGTAAAGTAACAAAATGTGGAAAAAGTCAAGGGGTCTGAACTTTCCGAAGGCACTATAAAGTGTATATATAAATCTATTTTTTTAATGCATTGGGCCTTTAAAAGTAGAAGAAAGATTACTTGTGTCAATGAAATGACTCATCACAGCACTACGGTATCACTACATCTGTTAGTGGTCTTTGAATCGTTTATAACTCAACACATTTTAGTTAAAGATAGGCCTAAATGCTTACGTGACAGTGTAGGGAAATAACGTAATAGTATCAAACCTGTAAATCTTTCAGGTAAGCGATTTCATTCGGGAGCGATTCCAGCTTGTTCTCCTCCAAGTCGAGCTCCCGTAGTTTCCTCAGGTTGCCAATACCATGTGGCAACTTCTTGAGAAGATTGTTGGACAATATCAAGACCTGTGAACAAAACAAGATGTTTCAGAACACTGAAGCGAACTGTCACAACCTGTAGCTTGTGTTACAAACCTAATACTGTATGCTGAAATGGGAGAGTGATTATCATTTAGATTTTCTGGTCAGTTTGAATTTTATTTTTTATTTTTCCATTATTTTACCAGGTAAATTGACTGAGAACAAGTTCTCATTTGCAGCAACGACCTGGGGAATAGTTACAGGGGAGAGGAGGGGGGTGAATGAGCCAATTGTAAACTGGGGATTATTAGGTGACCGTGATGGTTTGACGGTTTGACTCTTACGATAAGTGCCATGGGATCTTTAATGACCTCAGAGAGTCAGGACACCCATTTAACGTCCCATCCGAAAGACGGCACCCTACACAGGGCAGTGTCCCCAATCACTGCCCTGGGGCATTGGGATATTATTTTCGACCAAAGGAAAGAGTGCCTCCTACTGGCCCTCCAACACCACTTCCAGCAGCATCTGGTCTCCCATCCAGGAACTGACCAGGACCAACCCTGCTTAGCTTCAGAATAATGTATGAATTGATGACGGCATCAGAAAAGTAGTAAGTCCACATTTCTCAGGAAAGATCCCATCTGGGAATTCTATCTAGGCCTCACCTCAAGCGAAACGAGACCGCAGATGTCCTCAGGGATCTTTGTCAACTGATTGGTGGCCAGGTTGAGCTCCACCATACTGGTCCACGTGCCAAAGTCTAGAGGCAGAGACGTCAACTGGTTGTCCTGAAAAAAAAACGATGACATTGACAACAATTCCAGAACCAGAACAGAAAGACGACATGATGAGCAACACCTTATTGAACAATGTCACCTCTTTACCTGAGCCACCATCATTAACCATTGTCAAGCTTAAAGGGATAGTTCGGGATTTTGGCAATGAGGCCCTTTATCTACTGTTAACGTCAGAAGAAAGATGTTGTCCTGCCTACATAATGTCTGGGACTATCGTCTTGGTCCACTTTACTAGAAGTCATCAAAACAGAGGGAAGGGGATAACAACACGTAACAATGGACAGCATCCTTACCTTCATGTTGAGTTTGCTGAGGACTTTGGCCCTGGAGAAGATTCCAAAGGGGATCTTGTTGATGCGGTTGTGCTCCATGTTGAGAGAGTAGATGGTGGAGAACTGGGAGGGTCCTCCCACCGGGTAGGACTGGAAACAGTTCCTCGCCAGGGTTAGACTGGTCAGATTCACCAGACTAGACAGGAGACCCTGGGATAGAGAGAAGGAGGTAGATATATATGCTATATCCCTAACAATACCATTAAATGCAGCAATCAATAAAAGCACCACTCACTTCTGGTAACACGGAGATGTTGTTGTTTTCTAGGTTGAGCTCTTCCAGTTCTCTGCACTTGGCTAGCGATCTGGGGATGGCTGACAACCGGTTGTACCGCAGACCCAAGCGGTTTATGCTTGCCAAGTTACCTGCAACGAGACAGTTAAATACGAAAATGACAATCAACAAAGTCAGATATTAGATATCATGTTAAGCATTTCAAATGTATGAAATGTAAGTATGTATTGTCTGTCTGGTGCAATCAAATTCCCCCTCTGGGAGATCAATAAAGTACCATCTTATCTTAAATACCAGCACTTGCAGTTCCTAAAACTGTAGATTATACAATTAATGACAATTCTCAAATGTTTTATCGTCACAATGTACAGTTAAGAATGTGCACTGTGCAGCTGTGTCAGTATTGGTATCCTGTAGGCAGAGTATAGGCAGATGATTGCATTGAGGAGAGAACATTTCTGACTGCTGAGGTCCCGGTCAGTCTCACCTATAGTTTCTGGTAGGTCCAGTAGCTCGTTGTGCTGTAGGTCCAGGTTGGTGATCTGGGTGCAGTTGCCGATCTCCTTGGGTAGATGTTCCAGCTGGTTATGGGCTACGTCCAGGGTGATGAGGTTACAGAGCTCGCCTGCAGAGAGGCAGGGCCAATACAACAGTCAACACACAAACGTGACTAATCTGGACAAGAAGCGCAATCAGAGTTATTAAAAGACTGGTTTAGCTGATGGCTTTAGCTTATTGACAACACTGCAGCAATGTCTTCTGTAATGCCGGGTTTACACGAGACGACTTTCAAAATCCTAACGTCGCTGAGCTGCTCACATTTAACCAACGTCTTTCCTGTAGTAGTTTTTTGTCTGGCTAACGTAGTGGTGCGCACACTAAACCATGTGGCTCAGACAAGCCTCAAACGTTTTCAGTCAGACATTCACGCTTGCCATACAGAGTTGAAATATCTAGCCAATACATTTGGAATTGAATAACACTGGTAGTGAACTTCAGAGCTGTAACGATTTGATACTTTGGCTTTGGTTAAAGGCAAGTACAAACGCATACTAGTAGTAGTCGTCATCACTCCTGCTGGAGTCCACACATTCTGGGTGATGTGATGCAACATCATCATCTCTCTGGCGAGCTCTCATTGGCTATTGCTGAACACTGTTCTCAAAAGATTTTGTCTGCGATCTCAAAAACTTGTCTGGGACAGCTAAAATCAGGGCCAAAAGTGTGTGCACGCCCCCGGCTTATGTTAGGCAAAAATGACGATGCATCGTCATCACCCAATCTGCCAGCCTCAACTCCCTCCCTCCTCCTCCTCAACACTCATCTGTGATCTTGTTCTCATGGATGACGCTCCTTCCCGCTCTCCTCCCACTCCTTCCCCCTACTCACCCATATCCCTCCCTCCACTCACCGCTCTCTCCCATTTCCCTCCTCACCCCAACCCCCCATCTCCCTCCCTCATTCACCTATCTCGGCAGGCAGCTGTTTGATCTTGTTCTCACGGATGCTGAGCATGGTCAACTTCGCCAGGTTCCGGATGTCCCTCTCCACCGCCGTGATCCGGTTGAACCTCAGGTACAGTGTGGTCAGCGACGTCACCCGATAAACCACCGCCGGTATCTCCCTCAGTTTGTTATGCCTCAGGTCCAGCATCCTCAACTTTTTCAGGGAGTCCAAGGACTCTGGGAGGCTGGTTAGAGAGTTCTCACTCAGGGCTAAGGTGACCAGGCCAGACAGGCAGCCCACTTCTGAGGGGAGGCTCTGGAGCTTGTTGCTGTACAGGTAGAGCTCTGCCAGCTGGGTGAGTTCCTTGATGGAGGTGGGTAACATGTGGATGGAACGCTTGGACAGGTCCAGACGCATGGAGTTCTCCTCACGGCACTTGTTGAGCTCTTTGATCACCTGGGAATGGGAAAGTTGTGTGTCCATGTTATTGAAGACATGTTATGCGTTTCCAAAACTCAGTCTTGAGGACCCACGGTTAGTTTGCCTTACAACTACACCGCGGATTTAAATAAATCGACTCATGAACAAGCTTTGATTATTTGAATGAATGGTGCAGTGCTAGAATAAAAAAAGATGTGCCCCCCTTGGGGTCCCCAGGACTGAGTTTGAGAAACGCTGTGTTGTGTGATGTAGAATAATAATACTTTTTTTTCTGGATCAAATTGGGCTTAGGTGGTGGGCGTGGCAGGGGCGTGGCCATGGTGTTTGACATTTCTACACAATTTGCCATGTAGCGGAGACGAAAATGTGCAATTTTAAATCTGATTTCCTGCCATTCTACACATTTGTCATGGCTTATGCTATTGGAGTGACTCAAACATTAATTTTAGACATTTGTAATAATATCTATAGATATTTGTTCTCAAAGATGATCTTATTGAAAAGAATATTGGTCCATTATCTTTTATACATACTTTACATCTGTATCCAAAAGTTACACAACTCCATACATGTGGTCTGCGGTTGAGAGGCCTGTTGGACGTACTGCCAAATTCTCTGGCAACAGCTCTGGTGAACATTCCTGCAGTCAGCATGCCAACTGCAAGCCCCCTCAACTTGAGACAACCATGGCATTGAGTGACAAAACTGCACATTTTAGAGTGGCATTTTATTGTACCCAGCACAAGGTGCACCTGTGTAATGATCATGCTGTTGAGTCGGTTTCTTGATATGCCCCACTTGTCAGGTGGATGGATTATCTTGACAAAGGAGAAATTCTCCCTAACAGGGATGTAAACAAATGTGTGCACAAAATTTGAGAGAAATAATATTTTGGTGATGTGGAACATTTCTGGGATCTTTTGTTTCAGCTCATGAAACATGGGACCAACACT